>NC_052358.1:60815371-61071929 GCF_009727055.1 Benincasa hispida | reverse complement strand
TTGGTTTGGTCTTATACAAGCTCTTTGTATAGGACGCCTCCACTCGCATGCCTCCACATGAACGATTCAAGATTACATCGTTTGTACTAAATACAAAATGAGCCATATCCGATAGTGTTTCCAGAATAAGGTATGCAGTCTTATTTGTATACTTATAGACCGTTTTGGCGATCTACTTGATCCATTCTTATATCTCCACGTAAAGTCCAAGTACTTATGTAATAGCCATGAATCTTAGTTTATTGGATTTAGTGCAATTTACATATTCAATAACAGATTTATTGAACAAAACCTCAATAACATCTTTATTGCAAATAAAATATGTATAATTTTACAAATTGCAGGTTTTAGGACATATAACTCAACAAATTTTCGTCTCTATCCCCATTTAGTCAATGGGAAAAAACTTTCTCCATTTGCTCCCATTCTCTATTGAATAAAAAATTTTCCATCTTTTTAGTAGGTTTCACAAGTTAAATAGAAATCTATAATGGGGCAGTTTTTTTTTTTTTTAGTTTAACAAAGTTTTTTTTTTTTTTTTTTATATATTTTTTGGAAAGTTTTGTTTTTTTATATTTGATTACCTAATTATTTTGAAACTATGAAAATTTATGTTAGCAAAAGGAAAATTTATGTTATTAAAAAAAGTTATGTTAACTAGTAGTCGTAAATACTTCAAAAGGAAAGCTTTGTGTTTAGGGAAATATTGGTATGAAGAGGCCCAAGGGCACAGCGAGCTTGGAAGAAATTTGGCCCACATTTGCTTGCTTTGCTTTGCTTCCATGTTTTGCAAAGGAATTTGCAGAGCAAAACGAAGTGAGAACCAGAAAGGGAGGCCATCCCATCCCATCCCATCATCCTCCACCGCTGAGCCAAATCCGCGCGCAAATCCCTTCTCAATCCTTCAATTCATCTTCATTCTCTGCCCATCAAATTCCCTCTTTCTTTCCGCCAAAACATCCCCTTTTAACCAATTTTACACTACCCCACCTTCCGAATTCCCTTCCTTAATCCCCAATACCCCTTTGCTTCGTCTCTTTAGTTTCCAATGCTAATACCCAGATTTCGGCCTTCCCTTATTCTTCAAAATTCGTTCATTGGGTCAACTTTTGCTGCAACCCATGTCGCCTCTTTCCACTCCACAGCTGCTTCTTGCGATAAATGGAAGAGCAAATGGAAATTTGTGAGTTTAGCTTTCTCTCTTCGTTTTTCTAATTTTGGTCTCTGTTTTCTATGTATGTGCAAAAGTATCCAGTTTGTTTATATTGTTAGTATTTGGGATATTTATGTAGAATTTCAACTTTGATTCAGAGTTTTGAATATTTTTGTCATTGTTGTCTTCTTTGAATGTTTCTTGAGTTGCAAAGGGGTTAAGGGTATTGGGAGTTGACGGTTGCAGAATGCAGTTCTGGCTTTCTTGGGACAGCATTCCACATAACAAGCAGCAGTTTTTGAGAGAGAGCGCTAATGATCTTAGGACCTGAATTTAGAATATTATATGCAGAACTAGAAGCAAAGCTATTAATTCATATTATCTTAGTTGAATATGACTTTGGGCTTGAAACTCTGTGGATAAATCTGTTAGCTAGTGTTGCTTTCTGTGAGCTAAAGAGCTCCTATATACTAGTACAGTATATTTTTATCGTTTTAAAGCAAAATATAATGATCACTTTTCTTTTGCTTAGCATAAAATATCCTACAGTAGGCTTCTCTTCTTTCTTTGCCTGAGGATCACTCTTTTAGGTGTGGAAGAAGGGATATGAGGGTTAGGAGACCCAATCCTTTGGAAGGGTTCTCGTGTAAGTTCTTTATTCATATTCTCGTGGATCACTCTCCCTTAGGCAAGCCGGTTTTTGCAGCCCTTTGGAGGATTAAGGTTCCTAGGAAAGTGAGATTCTTTACTTGGCAAATTTTACATGGCCGTGCAAATATGATGGATTGTCTTACCAGGAAGCTTCTCCCACTTGTTGGGCGTTCTGCTGTATTTTTTGTTGGAAGGCGGAGGAAGATTTGGATCATATTCTTTAGCGCTGCAAATTTGCTAGTTCTGTTTGGGAGCATTTTCTTCAGACGTTTGGCTATTCGTTTGTTCGCTAGAGGGACGTTAGTGCTATGATCAAGGAGTTCCTCCTCAATCTGCCTCGTGGGCAAAATGGTTGCTTTTTATGGTTATCCGGAGTGTGTGCGATCTTATGGGTCTTGTGGGGTGAGTGGAATGGTAGAATCTTTAGAGGGGCGGAAAAGGACCCTAGTGAAATTTGGTCCCTTGTTCGCTTTCATATTTTCTTGTGAGCTTCGATTTCGAAGACCTTTGGTAATGATTCTATAGGTGTTATTTTGCATAATTGGAGTCTCTTCCTATAGGGGGAGGTGCCTTTTTTGTGGTTGAGTCTTTTGTATGCTCGTATATTCTTTAATTTTTTTTACGATAGAATTGTGTCCCCAATTTCATATGAAGTGCACAAATTTTCGTTTAGGTTACATTTTCATGTCCAACACCTTTTTTCTATAGATAACATTTCATGATGTGCATCCCATGATCATGGAGTAGGTCTCTAGCTGTTTCATGTCACATGAATTGCTTAAGATGATAATGCATCATTTAGTCCAAATTTAAAACGGAATGGTTTTCCAAACTGTTTGCTGATAACTTAAACAGAGTTGTTCAAGGGAACCAAGAGGAGGATCATCAGTCTACAGCACAATGTTCATTTACATTTTGACCATAAGAATTGAAATAAATCTACTTGAGCTATAATCATTTGCACAATTGAATGCATAATACTTTCTGCAGTTCAAACTTTTAAAAATTTCTTTGTTTAACATTTTGCAGGATGGTGGAAATGGAAAGGAGTCATCAAAGGTATGTCAATTCAATCCATTAGGTGACTATTTTTTCTTTGTAGTACTCGATTAAAAATGCATGATTGATGTTATATCTATCCCATTTTACGAAGTGTTATTTGGCATACACTATGACTATGTCTCTAAAATGCATAACTTTAGGTTTGTTTTACATTCTTTAAGCTGGAAAAAAGTTTTACGGAGGTTGCCATCATTTTTCAGCATTTTAGAGACCATTCATGTCTATCCCATTCCACAGATAGTTATTTGGCATACATTATGTCTCTAGACTATATTTTCAATTCTTCGTCCTCTTCCTTTTAATTTGGGAGTCGATGGTTTTTTCTTATGGGTCAGAACAAACTGTAAGTTGAAGAGTGAAGGAAATCAAATAATCGGTTCGTTAGAGAAGGCATCTTTAGAGTAATTTCAATAAAGGAATAGTAGATTTAAAATTCTTACAATTTGATTTACATCATGCAGTGAAATTCATTTACAAATGCAGTTAATGGTTTACATCTTGAATTATATACGTTCTAGATGAAACCTTTTCCTTTCAATTCACATTGCTCATCTTTCTCTACCACCTTTTAATTTTTTACTTGTATATCATTTATTATTTCTTTTAATGATTCTAATATTGAGAATGATTACACCAGAATTATGTTAGATATGTAACCCGTCAAAGGCGTGCTGATGCAAAAAAGGCTCTAAAGGACCTCCTCTACAACAGTGGATCTACCTTTCAGGTATGCCCTCTGATTCCCAGATGCACATATCAATTTTTAAGTTGGACAAATCTGAAGGGCTGTTAACGCTGTGAATGGTGCAAAAACTAGTTTGCAGATGTTATAATCTTTACAACATGATGTTTGATAAAGTAGCAATTGGCTGTTAGAGGGGGTCCATGAGGCCAATACCTTTAGAACCCCCACAAAGAAAAATCAAGGGGAAGTGAGAGATAATTTTGTTCAACCACAGAATTATTTGATTTTTGCATTTGAATGAATTTACATGTTATATCAGAATAAGCATTTATAGGATTTAATGATTCATAGAAGTGGAGTCATCTTGTTAACTATCCTTGTGATTTGGTATTAAGATAATAACTAATAGAAAGAAATTAATGACTTAGATCGTGTATCAACCAGATGCTGAATTAGCCTATAATACGACAACAAATTATTGAGAAGATAGTGCATTTATGTCAAATAGAAATCATAATTTTTTTTTATCATGTCCAATTGTTCACTTCTTTCTTCCTCAGCATAATAATGAAATGTATAGAGTAATGTCACTCTCCTTGATTGTTATTTATTCGATACGAGGGTTGAAGAAGCCATTTAGATGTCTTGAATTCCAAACCTTTTTGTGGTTCTTACCTCCCAGGTTTTCCATAATTTTTGTCCTGCCGGGCGTAAATATATTAATATGGGTTATCTTCCCGCCTAGGAGGACAAGAATTGGATGTTTAGAAATACCTTCCAAGATCCTACACTTGACTCTCTAGGTTTCCTTAATAACTTAAAATCCTTATTTTCTCCTCGTGGTGTTCTCAATCCAAAGCTTTTGTTAATAATTCCATTCAAGATATTTGCTTGAACTGGAATGCTTTTATCTATTAGTTTAGTTACTGTGTTATTACATTACCTCCTTTGTATTTTCTTTGTTAAAGTTTCTTGTATATATTTATCTAAAAAAAGTATCTTGTATATATTTATCTAAAAAAAGTATCTTGTATATTTTAACATTACTCTTTTCATTATTTCAATGAAAAATTTTGTTTCCTTTAAAAAAAGAAAAAAGAAAAAAAGAGTATAATGGAATAGATAAAATAAAATTAAAAAAGCATATGGTTCATGACTATATTTTCTATTTGGTTCACATCTGTTTCAACAGAAAAAGGAATCCAAGTGGAGTCTTGGTGGTCACTGGTCATCTGATGAGTCATCCGATCAATCAGGTAACTGTGATAAGAAAGGACGAGCAAAGTCTTCAACGCGAAATTTTGGTAAATCCCAGCACAAGAGACCAAAACGTCAGTTCCCTATCTTTAAAACACTGTCTACTACTATTTTACATTCATTTTATTGTTATTAGTATTATTTTCATTTGATCCAATTTTTCCATGTAGACCATTAAACTTTATATTCCTATTGCTCATGGTCATCATGCCAAATAACAAATTTCAACATCCGTAATTAAGATATTTCCTCTTTTCACAACTCAGTTGTTTTCCATTTTTAGGATAGAAAATATGATTTTAAAAAGTATATCATTGTGATTGCTGATATTTTGAATCCTTACCAACTTGTGGAAAATCTCTTCTGCTTTGAACTGCCAATTGCGCAAATACTAAATTTCATTATGGTTTAAATGGAATAATAAGATTCTTAGTGACAAGAATGAGTAATTATGACAAAACTTAATCATATAGTTGTTATCTTCGGGTAACAATCAAATAGTGGTGAGTCTTAACGACATAGTCGTGCAAAATTATGGAGAGAGAATGAAAGGGAGAAAAAAGAATGCTCCCGTGCAATGCCATTTGCCATTTGTCCCAAGAAGGAATTTTGACCATTTTGCCTCACTTATCCCCAGCTTCGCAACAAGTGGCTAGAGTTTGCTGGTTTTTCACCATTAAGTAATGACAATGTAGGTGGCTGGAGTTGGCCAGTTTTGCACCATTAAGTGTTTTGTTACTATGACCTAGTTATGGAACTGAATATATAAAACGAAAAATAATCAAGAACTGAGAGTAGATGAAGAAGATTGGTCAGATTTGACTTTTATTATTCACGAAGAATTTGTGCATTTGGCTTTTTTCTTCAGGAAAGTTTAGAAGAGAGAGTTTTGTTAACGACTTCGTTAATGATTCCGAGACAATCTTTCACGTCATGTTTGGCAATAGATCATCTACTTGGTCCTTTGGCTCATTTAAGGAGACCTCTCAAGATTCAGCATCTGGTTTCGGGTGGACAGAACCTCCAAAATGGAGCCACCGAAGAGCTACACAATGGGATAATTTGAGTGATTGTGAGTCTGATGAGGAGACGACCCCTGAAGTAGGATCATGTTCAGATAGAACTATCCTCGGTTTGCCACAAACAGGACCTTTGAAGATAGAAGAAGTTAAAACGGCGTAAGTCGATCAGCTTTTTTCACTCTGGATATTTGTTTTTTGTTCATCCTAAACTCTTCTCCATATTCACACAGGTTCCGCTTGTCTGCTTTAAAATGGCATCCTGATAAGCATCAAGGATCTTCCCAGGTGAGTTTGGAATAATATTTTCAATCTAAAGGCGAGGCATAGCGCGTTGAAACAACCAACAAATTACTGATGTTAGTTGCTGTATCGACAAATTAGAACAATAAAACGTTTACTAGTTTCGCTTTCATGTTTTCAGGCAATGGCTGAAGAGAAATTCAAACTTTGTGTTAATGCATACAAATCCTTGTGCTGTGCACTCTCTCCAGGTTAAGCTGCAGCTCTGTTCTAAGGTCTGTTCTAACTTATAACAATTTCAAATGATTTAAAATTTTCAAAACATAATTTATGTAGAGAGGTTATATTTAATCTATATTTTAATCAAAACCCCCCTTCTCTGTTTGCTTGTTGGGGAGGAAATAGTAAAGATAGGAGTGGAATAAATGGATGCATTTACAATCTTCAAATTTTTGTTCAAAGAAGGCAATTCCTTCTTCATTTCTCATTTACAGAGCACTGTTCCATTGCATTCTTTGAGGATATTCTTGAAGTTTATGTCTCTCTTACGTTACATCTTTAGTTTTGTAGCAGTTGTTTTACAAGATGACTTCAAAGAAAGATTTGTCTTTCACCCAATTCTGTTGTATTGTATACTTATTATGTAGTTTTGGCCAATTGACAGAATTTTTGGTGTAGTGTTATGGTTGTTCTCTATATTTTATAATCTCTCTCTTAAACAGTTTTACAAGCTTAGCTTAGCCAAATTCTAAATTATACTAGTGCGAAAAGATATATATTTTTTCACTTAACTGGCGGTCCATGGAATCACAAATATTGTTTATAAGCAATACTTAGGCACCTAAGTTCCATGCTCTCATTCCTCTATGCACTCAAAAATATTTTTTTAGTATTTATTTTTTAAAAAAAAATTACCACGTGACTGTTTTTAATTGGGTGCAGCCTATCATTATTTATTGGTATAAATATTAAATGTCTAGAATAATTATAGAAGTTCAATCTCAACTTTTGTTTTTCAATTTGATTTTGTATATTGAAATTAAAATTAAATAATTACATATAAAATATTAAATAGTAATAATAATTATCTAATATTTTTACTGAGTTAAAATTATATTTTTCATAGCCATCATAGAGTATTTGGCAAAGCATATAGGATTTTAATTACAAAAATTGAAGCTAACGTGTTTGATTCTATGTGAGTTTAAAATTTGTCTAATATAAACTTAATTATTTTGGGAGGTGAGATATAACACGGAATTTCATATAATGGTCTCTTGGAATATAATACTTGAAATCTTTCACTTATTACTTATCGATAGTGTACGTTTACAATACTTAGATTGAAGTTTTCTTCAACAAATCTTTGCACCAAATTCACTTGCATGCTCGTAACAATTTAGTTATGAACTTTGGAGTATTTGGTTCACCAACATCAGTTGGATTGAGTTGGTAAAAAAATATCAACTCAATATTTGGTTCACCGACTTTAAATGTTAATGGAGTTAGCCTAACTCAATGCAATTTTCTCTTCCTCCAATGCATTCAAGGATTTACCTCTCGGTCACTGTCAGCAACTATCACTACTACACTTTAGCGACCAACTCTAGCTCTCAACTTTGTGCTCTGGCAACGATCTTCGATGATAACTCTGACAAAGACCTCCATCGACAACCACCTCTAACGATAAACTCTGACACAAATAACTCCAACGACAACCACCTCTAATGACCAATACCGACATTCATCTTAGACGACCAACTTCGGCAAATGCCACCTTTGATGATCAACTCCAACAACGACTACCTTTAGCACCCAACTCTAACAATCGCCTCGGCGACCAACTCCAACCACCAATTTCATCATTCATCTCCAACAACTAACTCTAACGACCAACTTGAACAATGATATATTAAAAGGAAAATAAATAAACTCGACTATCTAAAGTGTTTTTAAATACAAATTTGAAATTATTAGTATATTGTGTATAATAGTCATCTTATTTTGCAAAAAAAAAAAAAAAAAAACAAAACAAAAAACAAAGAAAAAATCCATAAAAATGCATATTTTTTTAGGTTAAAAAAATTATACCTCAAACACAGACTTCCTAAGTCAACTAAATTGTACACTCGAAACACAGAAATTATTATTAACACAAACAATTATTACTGACTTAACTCTGCGTGCCAACAAACCACAGCTTGTCATGATTTTGTCTATGTGCTAAAAAAAATAGTTCGGTATTTTTTTTAAAATTATTTTGTGACAATTTAGTCCATTAATTTTTTAATGTAACAATTTAGTTCATGTCTTTAATTGAGACAACCCAATCCCTGCCACGAGAAAAGCTCATCAAAATTAAGTGTTAATTTTTATAATGCAGCAACTTAATCTTTATAGTTTATTTACATTTAATCCTTGATCAGTTTATCAATCTACATATGTAAGAAATCTCTTTAAACATTAACAATATTTTCATGATAAGGATTAAATAACTATAAATTGTTATATACAATTAAAAGCAGAGTACTAAGGTCCTGTTTGGTTTTTTGAAAATTAAGCCTATAACTTCAGTTTCACCTATATCTTTCTATGTTTTATTGTCTTCATTTACCAGTATTTTCAAAATCAAAGTGAAATTTTTAAAATTAAAAAAAAAAGTTTTCAAAAACTTATTTTTGTTCATGGAAATTGACTAAGAACTCTAATATTTACATTATTACATATATGAGTATAAAGTTGTGAGAAAACAAGTACAATTTTCAAAATTCAAAAACCAAATGATATCAAACATGGTCTAAATTATTATAGATCATAGACTAAATTATGATACTTTCATGTAAGTTAAGTTAACGTAAGTAAAAGTGTTTTTAAATAACTAGTTGAATA
Organism: Benincasa hispida; assembly: GCF_009727055.1. Lineage (NCBI taxonomy): Eukaryota > Viridiplantae > Streptophyta > Magnoliopsida > Cucurbitales > Cucurbitaceae > Benincasa > Benincasa hispida. The sequence continues at coordinate 61,062,970 of NC_052358.1, read as the reverse complement.
CTTTGTAAGAATAGAAGATATATTGGTTAATTTTTTTTCACAAAATTAAATATTTTAAAATTTCGTGATAGTTTTCTCTTAGTTAAAAATAATATATTTTTTCCATTCCTTTTTTAAATTCGTGATAATCATCTTTTAGTTTAAAATTTTATTTATTTATTTATTCTAATTTGGATGATTTAATTAATCTTGTTAATTTCAAACTTTTGTTTTAATCAAAAGATTATTATTTACGTTTTTTTCATATAAAAAGAAATAAGAAGAAAAAAAATATCTTATCAATTATGAAATAATAGTTGGAGTTGGAGTAAGGCCTAGGCGCATAACGTTGCAAAAGAAAAAAAAAAACATAAGGTTATTATCAAAATAGAAAAAGAGGAAAAAAAAAAATAGGAGAAAGTAAGAGAGAAAGAGATAATTGCTGAAACTTTGTAGTATAAGGATTGAGTTTATAGATAAAATTTGATTTGATCTCAAATCTTGAAAATAAATCAAAATCAAAATTATTTTTTTTTTATAAATGAATCGAGATATAATTTTTTAAAAAAATATTTAATACCATTCACATTTGATGTTAAAAAAGAAAAAAAAATGGAAATTTTTTCTTTTGTGTGTGATGCTCAATAATAGGGGTAAAATAATTATTTAATGATTTTAAATGTAAAATTATTACCTAATATATCCCTATAACCATCGACTAAAAGGGAAAAAGGAAAAATCGAATGTTATTCTCCAATAACTTATTTTAGATAGTATAGATTAGACATTTGAATATTGATTAGGATGGGATGAATATTGATTAGGATGGGATGAATATTGATTCCAAATGCTTTCCATATTACCATAAAAATGATGTCTTAACTTATTCAAAGTGATAAATAATTAGCCATTTGATTTTTCTTAAACTTATAGTTAACATCATGTTCATAGGGTCCATGTGGAATAGTCTAAAGGATAAGAATTAACTCAAAGGATGAGGTTGGTTTTTGAGTGGTCAAAAATATTTCTCCAAATAGTGTGTATAGTAATTAATGCTTATAATTTTAATCAAAGAAAGTTAAATCTACACTTTAATAATTTGCTTATCCAAAAAAAATGGTTAGGATCGTTCTAGTCCCCATCTCTTTTTCTCTCTAATTCTTTTTTTTTTCTTTTAATATTTTTCATATTGATATATCAATAAAATGTTAAAGTATAGATTTAATCCCTAAACTTATTTACTTGGTCCGGGTAAGTCCCTATACTTTAAAATAAATAATAAATAGCTTCTTAACCTTTCAATTTTGTTTCTTATAAGTTTTTAACTATTCAATATTTCTTAAGATTAATAAGTCTATAAGATATAAAATAAAAACTTGTATCTAAGATGACATTAAACTTTTAATTTTGTACCATATTGGTTTTTTAAAAAAATTGTCGAATAATTCAATGACTTGCTAGATATAGAATTGGAAGTTTAAAAACTTATTGATATAATTAAAAAATCTAAGACTTATTAGACAAATTTCAAAGTCCAGTTACCTATTAGACACATAATAAAAAGTTAAAATATTTAGGGATATGCACTTGCAAAAAGAGTAAAACAAGTTACACTAATTAGGCTCATAACCCACATATTTATTGTTTGCAAAAATGGCAAAAATGAAACTCGGCTTATATATAAAAGATGCAAAATGTCGCAAATGCTCTCACTACTAATATACACTTGATACTAATACACTACTAATATATTTGATATACTTGATAATGATGCACTTGAATGATATACTTGATATACTTGTCAATTATGCAGTCGCTTAGTTGATAAATTTGATACACTTTACTTATATATGGTTGTCTAATAAATTGCTAATAATTAGTCATTCACCTGTTTATACAATTGATAAATTCGATGTACTTGACTAATATACTTGATACTGATATACACGATTGATATATTGCTGATAAACTTGATAATTATGTAGTATTTAATAATGTTGATACACTTGATTGATATATTGTCGATACACTTGATTGATATACTGTAGTTAAACTTAATAATGATGAACTTGACTGACTTGATATTAGATTTTTAAAAAATTTGCACTTTCACCAACTAGCACTACTCCACACCATCGGCCACTGGCCACTGCTTTACCTCCCCGCCACTTACTTCTATTGACTATCGCACATCTTGTCGCCGGTCACTATTTTTCTTTCTCTCTATCAATTGATTGTTTAAGTTAAATATGGAATAAAAAATAATTAAAATTTCATATTTGAAATTTTTGCCATATTCGCAAAATATCAAATATGGATGACACAACTACAAAATAACATATTCAAATTGTCATTAATGGTAATTTCTCAAACATTTAATAAAAAAAATTCTAACTTGGAGACTCATTTGACGTAATTCTTAAAGTATGCCAGGATTAATCAACCTCGAAAAAAAAACTTCAATTATAATTATTTAATACTAATTTACAATAATTTCAAAGTTAAAAAGTATGCTAAATTGAGGATTAGTGTGTGTGTCTAAAAGTAGAAACTTTTTTTTTCCCCTAAAAGTGACCCTATATTGGATAAGGATCGGAGTTTTATCGTCTTTGTTTGATGTGTAAGTCTTAGCAATAGTTGATGAAATTAAATAACTTCAACCATCAACGAATGATCATAGAGCAATCAGTGTCATTTCAACCTCAAAAAGTCTTTTTATTACTCAATTTCAGGATATATGAATTTTCAATGTTAATTAAATTGATGCGACTTGTCTCAACAAAATTTGAGTAATTTTTGCCATGATTATAAATCATATATGTAAACCAAATCTATAATTGACGAGTATACGAGCAACTTGTTTTTTTAGTTAAATTATAACAAATACTCTTAACTTTACCCTTTATTTTAAACATACCTTTAAGAATTTTCAACATTATCTCTGAAGTTTCAAAACTATCGTTAGAATAGAAATCCTTTCAAATTTCCAACAAAAAAAAAATTGGGACTTAAAACTGTGACAATGACCTGAAATGATGTGATCCAAATTTTATTCTCTAGAACACTCCAAACCATTTCATATCTCAATTTTTGTCCAAAATTGTAAATGATTTCTACTTCTAGAATATTTTTTAAACAATATTTGTAAAAATATAGGGCAATATTATCTTTTGGAAGTATATAGGGTATTTTTTAAATTAATGGTATAATACAATGGCATATTTTATAATTTAACCTTATTTTTCAAATGATCGATGGAGTTGTTAAAAAAATATAGAATAATCTTAAATGATTTAAAAAAAAAAACAATTTTCGAATAACATAAGAGTAGTTAGGATATGTATCTATATTCTCCCGAGGTAAAAAGGAGAACTAGAAAAAGAAGAGAATATATATATATATACTTACTGTACATGAAAATTCATTTTAAATTGTATTATTAACTTTAAATAAATAGAAATCCATTTTAATCTATTATTTACCTCCCATAAATCATTTAGCCAAAATCCTCCTAACATATGCTTTTTTTTTTCTTCCTTAATTTACTTAATAAATAGATATTGTATTAATTTACACATTCCTTCAAATTTAGTTTGATTTAGAACTTTATTAGGATTATATTTGAAAATTGTTAATGCATTTAATTCTTAAGTGTGTATAAACTTCTTCAAATATCAAATTAACAAAATAAAAAATTAGAATTTCATACAAATTAATTTTCAAATAAAATCTTAATTGAGAGTCTAAATTAATTCGTCTATAAAAGTTAAAAGGTTTAATTAATAAAATTATAAATCTCACATGATATTTATCCAAAGAAAACGTAAGTGTGGGATTACCAAAAAGAAAAAAGTTTAGAAAATGCATTTATATTCTCTCTTAAGTATTTAAGATCAAATGGTAGGCCAATTTGATGCAAATGAAATATGTACTACCTTCCTTAAAAAGTTCAAATTTCAATTCCTCAAAAAAAAAAAAAAAAAGTTCAAATTTCAATCTTACAACTCCACATTTGTTGGAGAAACCAAATAAAAGAGGAGGAAAAAAAACACTAAAATACTGGACTTTAGAGAAAATAGTGATTTTTCTCTAAAATTATTACGGAAAAATTGACTAGTTGACTGAAATATTGTCATGAGACTAATATAAATTGTTTACAAATCTAGAAATCACAACAGAGCATTCCAAAAGTATGAAAATACAAATAAGGTATGAAAAAATACATTTTTGGAGAGAGTACTTTTCTAAATAAAAAATAAATAAATAATGGAATGGAGGAAAAAAAAAAAAAACTTATTTTACCCATGAATTACTGGTTTTCAAATTAATAGAAAAATGTAGAAGGTCAATGTCATTCAACAACTAAACCAATTTTTAATTAGTGAATTATAATTTTTTTTTTTTTTTTTTAAAAAAAAAACCTATCTATAATTGCAGTAGTTGAATACAGAGATGGGTGCAGGAATTTACTCCAATGATTATATTTTGCAATGCACGAGTGATGCAAAATGTCAAAGGTTTTATCACTTTACTGCTCCTTTCCCTTCCCACGAGTGCTATGATTATTACCATTTCTGTTCTAAATTCTCTCTTAAAAAGGCTTACAAAAGAAGAGAGAGAGAGAGAAATGAAAGGAAGATCAATGGAAACTTTTGCATTATATCATTAAACAGGCTTACTACAGAATTTTACCAACACCTGCAACAGCAAAATAATGCTGGTTTTTTCTTTATTGATACAGAGACAAACAAACATGGAGCAAACAAACATCTTTCAACTTTTGCACACAATAAACAATTCAAAGTCCCCCCCTCTTATTCTCTCTCTCTCTAGCCTACAAGTATCATCATCTATTCAAGAAATAAAGAAAGATATACATAATATATATAGACAGACAGATTCCAATTCCCATGAAGTTTCATTTCTTTTTGTAGTATTTTTTTTTTTTTGCAAAGGTATTGTAATTAAAGTGTGGGGTGGGAGAATCGAACCTCAGACCTCGAGGTCGATAGTACGAGTACTATGCCAATTAAGCTACACTCTAGTTGACTTCTTTTTGTAGTAGAGTTGAAGGATCTGACCTTTTTACCACCTTGTGAGATTGCAAGAATAGAATGCCACATTTGAGCCCTTTGCTAGTTAACTTCCATTTGATTATTGCTGTTGTTGGCTACAATCTGATAGTCCTCGTCTTCATCTTCGCCTTCGCCTTCGACTTCATCTTCTTGGTTCTGATCGCCGTCGTCTGTTGCTGATTCGGGCTGGTGGCTTTCTTCTTGGCCGCCCATCATGTGCATCAATAGTTCCTCGGGTTTTAGTTCGTAATTTGGATTGGTTGGATTGTTGATGATTTTCTTGGATTTCTGTTTGTACAATGCGTCGAGCTGCTGGAAATAAGGGCATGTCTTTGAATCCTCGGGTCGCTTTTTGTTGCTTTCCCTTACTCTTTTGAAGTATTTGTTGATGTTCTCCCATTTCTCTTTACACCTCTTTGCATTTCTATCATACCCAAGTTTCTTCATGGCTAGTGATATTTCCTCCCAGAGAGGACCTTTAGGGCCATTATCCTGGTATTTCATCTGCAGACTAGTCCTAAGCTGAATCAGAGCATCTATCTCTTCTTTCGGCCATCGAGATGAGCTAATCTGACTCGAATTACCATTGTTGATATTCTCTCGAGTGCTTGTATTTCTGTCAACATTACCATCATCTTGCTTCTCAGTCAAATTCTCCATCAAAATCAAGTTCTCAGGAAACTGCACTGTGCCCACCTGTTCAGAGAAAACCTTCAAGAATGAAAGAACAGCTGCATCCTTTGCAGCCGCAATCGATCTCTCTTGATTCAAACGCTCTCGCTCTTTCTTGATTCGAGCTAATTCTTGCATCTTCCATTCTTCTTCTCTAGCTAACCTCTCCACTTCACACTTCTCCAATGCCTCCACAAACTTCTTTTGCAATTTCTCCTGCTTCTCAATCACCTCGTTCATTAACCTCTCAAAGAACTCCACAAACTTCCTCTTCTTCTTCCTCGTCCCACCCGATTCTTTACTCGAACAAGACGTGGTCGACGTCGATATCGAAGTGGTGGTAGTCTCAACAAAATTCGCACCCGGGGTTACTACGGAACATGGAATTGCATTGTGAACAACATTGTTTGGGATAATCCTTGGGATTTCTTCCATTGAATCAGCTTGAGAGGGAAGCAATGGATGATTATCAAAAGCTTCTAATTGCTCAAAATACCTATAATTTTTCCCATTCGCTTTCCCAGATCTACCATCTTTAGTTCTTTTATGATACTTATAAATGTTCTCAAACTTCTCTTTGCATTTTTTCGCATTTCGATTATACCCAAGCTCAGCCAATTTCCTAACAAACATAAGATTCAGTTCCAAAACTCCATGACTTCGATTCAGAAAATTCAATTAACGAAACAACAAATTCCAAACCAAAAGAGGAGCATAGAATATCACAAGTTATTACTCAGAAGAACTCGGTTTCAAAGAGAATAAATCAGTAACCAAACAATTTTCCAGGAAAATCAATTAACAGAAGTAAGAATCCAATCCAATCCAATCCAAATTCCATACAATTCTCCTAAAAGTTTCTCGGTAAACAAACAGAAAATCTTCAAATCCGAACTAACCTGGAAACTTCTTCCCATAGAGGAGCTTTCAAGCTTGCATCCCTGAACGCAGTATCCATACTCGACCGCACCTTCAACAAAGCCATAGTCTCCTCTCGCGGCCACCGATTACCTGGCCAGTTCCGGTCAGTTTCCTCGGAAAGTCCGGCAGAGGCTGCTGCACCGTCTTCCTCGGCGGCCCGGTTCACGACGGCAGCGGCGGTGGGGGTAGAGTTTTCCGGCGAAGGCGAAATTTCCAGCATCAGTTACAGGAATTTTACAGCTTACGGCAAAAAAAAAAAAACAGTTGAAAAAGAAGAGATGTAATTTTTTTTTTAAAAAAAAAAAAAAAATTCTAGGGTTCTGTGAAGATGTCGGTAAAGGGTAAATTGGAGGAACAGGATATTAAGAGATGGGATTCCATTGCTCACTCTTGGCTTCAAAGCTTCACATCCGCCATTATTTTCCTTCCTTTCCTTACCTTCTTCAATTTCATTGCCTCTATAAAGCTAAGTAAAACAAACAACTAAGATAGATAAATAAATAAACAAATAGATGAAATTTTTGGCAAATTTTATTGCCCTTTGGATTTTAATTTTAATTTTTTTTCTTTTTACGGACTTTGAAATGTTGCTTAAAAAGAAAAAAAAAAAAAAGGTTTTTGAAATTTTATTTTATATATATATATAAGAATTTGGTTAAGAATTAAAGTGTTTGATTATAAAATATGAAAATAACTGTAATAAAAGCTTATTGGATAATTATTTGATTTTTTGTCATTAATTATAAACACTCATTTCAATACTCAATTTCTTGTTTTATTATCTACCTTTTTACCGATATTTTATAAAATTAAGGTAAATTTTGAAAGTAAAAAAATAATTTTCAAAATTTGTTTTTGTTTTTGAATTTGACTAAGAATTCTACATTTGTACTTGAGAAACATACAAATCATTGTAAGAAAATCGAGAGAAAATATGTTTAACTTTTAAGAACAAAAAATAAAAAAAATAAAAAAGAAATAGTTACCAAAGAGGGAGAATATCATTTGGTGATTATTAAAGCCTTGTTTAGGAATCATTTCGTTTCTTTGTTTTTGGTTTTTGAATATTAAGTCTATTTTCTCCTCATTTCTTGTAATATTTTGCATATTTCTTAAGTACAATGATTAAATTTTTGGCCAAATTTCAAAAACAAAAACAAGTTTTTAAAGCTACTTTTTTTTTAATTTTCAAAAATTGGTTTGGTTTTTCAAACCATTGATAAGAAGTAAATAACAAATAACAAAATTTAGAGATGAAAGTAGTGTCTATAAACTTGATTTTCAAAAACAAAAATTCAAAAACCAAATGGTTACTAAACGTGATATTAATTTATGAAACCAAGCTTATAAACACTAATTCCATCTATAAATTTTTTGTTTTGTTAAACATTTTTCACTAATATTTTCAAAAACCAAATTAATTTTTGGAATAAAATAATTAGAAAAAGTAATTTTCAAATTCGTGTATTTATTTTAAAATTTAAGTATAAATATCAAAAATAGTAAAACAAAATAAAACCATTACCCAACAACTGATTATCAAATTGAGTATTTATAATTAGGTAGGGTGAATTAGGGTTTTTTTATTTTATGTTTGTCACGTATAATGCACATTAAAGTAAAGATATAATTTAAAATATAGTTAAAGCATATTTTCATTTAAACTAGGCTAAATGTAAATTCAATTTTTAAATATCTTCTTGGATGTTTCTTGAAAATTTTATTCTTCGGCATTTTACATAAAAAAAATATTTATTTATTTACTGTCTCTCTCTTCTTCTTTTTTTCCGAAAAAAAATTAGATAGGAAAGAATAGGCTTAAAATATTGGGGTTTTGTTTAAAAAATCTAGATGATGCCTCTTAAGTATGATGCTTATGGAATAAAAATTCTTACTCTTGCTTGATTATTTTTGGAAAGGGATAATGATATTTTTTAAAATGAATTTGAAAATAAAATAAAAGATGATAAAGAAAGAAATAAAGTAAGACCACTACCATTTTGAGAGGTGCTCCATAAGCCATAACTACCCAAATAAATAAAACAGTTATTTTTACCCCCTCTTAAATTGTAATTTGTTTTATATACTTTTTACATTTATATCAATTTTGTCTTCCATATTTAACTTTTTACTTTGTTTTACCTAATCTTTTTAAGATGTTAATAAATATAAGTCCACGTTTACTAATATATAATGAAAGTTGTCACACTTATTATTATCGTTATTATTTAACTTTAAATGGTAATGGAACAGCAATAGTAAGTATGGTATATTTATACTTTTTTTTTTTCTAACCTCGAGGTCGATAGTACAAGCACTATGTTAGTTGAGGTGCACTCATGTTGGTATAGTACATTAACGGTAACGGTAACGGTAACGATAATACAATTTCAAAACACAAACGAAATGAACGCCCTCCCCTCACTAATTAATTTACATTTTTATTACAAATAGGGCAGTGAGCCCATGTATTAGTATACCAAATACAAGGTAAACACACAACAAACATAATTTATTTGGGCTCACTTTTTTTAATTACCATTCATTTATTATTTTTCTACTAGTGTAAATATGGCCTAAGTTGTATTTAGATTCATACTTTTAGTTTTATTCTTGTATTTTAATCAATTGATTTTTTTCCCTAAAAATTTAATTTCAATAACTTTTTTATTACACATTTCATACTAATATGTATAAAGAATTTAGTATGGATTTATCAAATAAAGAAAAAAATACGTAAATAAATTATAGGATAAAATTTGAAACATTTAATTATAGGAATGGAAGTATTATTGAACTTTTTATTAGGATTATTAAGGATATTATTCTTAAATCCTCAAAAGAATAACTTTCAGAGGAAATAAAACGGTCAAAATATCGATTTGGTTCTCAAAATTATTTAAATGATAATAATTTTCATGTAATAACATACAATATATTAATATAAAAATGTTAATAGATAATTAAAATATTTAAAAAAAATCAATAATAAACCAACCATAGAGATTATATTTAAGATTTATTAAAAATAAAATATATGTATATGAACCAAAATGGAACCAATTACAAAGTAAATGTAATGAATAAAATAATACTATTGTAAAAGATAATAATAAAAAAAAAGTTGGAGTTATGGTTAAGTGTGAACAAGTACAGCTATACGGTTGATATGAAATGTGAAATGTTGATTGGCGAATACTAATTTAATTTTGATTGGTTATTATTGCCCTTTTTGACTTTATCTCCAATGGATCCAAAATCACCAATCTGCGACTTTTGGTCAAAATCAAGAGATTAAATATATATATAATCAATATTTCACCAATTATTACTTTTTTTCTTCTTTTTGAGAAAGATTATTATTATTAATTTATATCCAAGGCATGAAATATGGAGGTCTCGAATTTGTGGTAATATCGATATCGATGAATTTTGAAAATTTTTATGGAGATTGATGAAAATTGTTATAATTAGTTAATGAAACTTTGATTGTGACCTAATTAGACTATATTTGATCTTTTTTAATTCTCATTTTTTTAAAGTAAGATAATATTTAGAGATATAATGTAAATATCTGTGTAAATGTCAATACTAGAGTATAAATTTAAAAAAGAAATGAAAAAATAATTACAAGAAAATATTAGATATTGGCAATTAATTGCAAAATTAAAGGATTGAAATGTTCGCATAGAAAATAATTGTAAATTATTCATTATAAAACTTACATGTCTAATACCAAAAAGATGATTTTGGAGCATCTAATCTAGAATCTTGATAATTCTTGTAGAAATTACAGTATTGCTCCCAGGTCATCCTATATTGAAAATGTTGAAGATGGTTATTTAAATGAAAATGATAGACTCGTATGGGGCCAATATATAGACCCTATTGGTAGATACATCTCATTGATCGATGATCTTCCTTCTTTATATATATGATAACTATTCGATGGAAAGTTAAGCTAGAAATTGTTATGATCAAGTCTTTAAGGACCTTCATAATTTGAGTAAGAATAACTATCTTGACCATAGTTTTGTTGTGTTTTACTACTGCTTATGAACATAGTTTTTAAGTTTTTTTCGTGGAAATGAAAACTTTGGATGGTAAAATGAACAAAACTCACATCAATTCAATTTTGAGGTGAAATGATGTGAAAAATTAATAGAAAAATGTTTGAATGAAATTAAAAATAAATATATGTTATTTTTATCAAAATTTTGGTTTCTTAAAAATGAAAGCTTTGAATGGTATAAAAATAAAATTCATGTAATCTCAAGACAAGTCTATAAACCTTTAAAAACTTCCATTGAGCTTAATTGATCTTTTAAAAAATCGAAATTTTCATCGAAATTTCGAAAATGGGTTAAAATTGGAATTCTTTCTATACCGAAATTTCGAACGCGTCGAAATCTCGAATTTCGACGAAATTTTAAACTATGCTTATATCATAAAAAGAAACATTAAAATTATTGGTCAAAGACTCAAAATATTGTATCCATGAAAAGAAACTAGAAGCTCAAATTGTCATATTAAACTTAGCAAGGGAAAAATAATAAATGTATTCAATTCTATATTTCTGAAAATATTGACAAATATTGATACTAAAAGTTATTTTTTATAAATGATTAGAATAGAAACTATGTAATAATCATTTAAACTAAAATTTAGGTTTTTTATTTGATATATATTTTTATTTTTAATAATTAGGTTGCATTTATACCTTTAGTCTCAAATTTCCAACTTTATATCTTTTAGGTTCTTGAACCTTAAAATAAAATAAAATAAATAAATAAATAATATATGCAAATCTTGAATCTTGAATTTTGTGTTTAATAGATGCTTGAGCTTTTAATTTTGTGTAGAATACATTTTTTAATATTTGTAGATCTATTTTATATAATATCCAAATTTAATTTTAAGTCTACTAATTCGTTAACTTATTTATTTTTCTTTTTTAAAAATAAGTATGTAACTTATTTTACAATGACCTACTAAACACAAAATTGAAATTTTGGAAGCTAACTATAATTTAAAAGGCCAATTGCAAATATAGTAATCAAATCAAAATATTAACTTATATAGCACAATACAAAAAAAATTGTAGATATAGCAAAATTTAGATCCAACTCTTGAGAAGTATCAATAATATGCTGGTATGAGTTTACCAGCGATAGAAGTCTGCTAACGATAGGTCTATCATCGATAGATTTTACTATATTTGCAATTCTTTAAAAATGTTGTTATACACTTCATTATTAGTCTTAAAAATGCTATCAATTGCAATTATTGTAGAGACATTTGGGCCCTAACTTCAAGTAGATGGAGTGGATAACTCCACATTTGGTGCTTCAATTATAATAGTTGGTGTTTCCAACTATTATAATCTACAATTAATTACAGTGTTACTATTTCAAATTTCTCTTTGTTGTAGTGTTTACTATTTATTACACTATTACTATTTTCTACTCATAATTTCTTTGTTTATTTGTTACAAACTTTACTATTTGAAATCCATGGGTTGTTATATAGTATGTACCATTTGTTATACTATTTTCTACTTATCCTTTTTTTTATACGCTCACTATTTCCTATTCAGATTAAAATATTTTCCACCTCAAATACATAGTTTTTTCTACTTATCCTTATATTTACTATTTTGAAAGGGAGTAATAATCATAATGATTGAGGGTAAAATGGGAAAATTGCAATTTAGAGAGGGTGATTGGATTAGTAGTCAAAGTCAAGTAATAGTTATCAATTAAAATTGGTAAGAATGGGATGCGGTAGAATTTTCAATATATATTAAAAAAAAATAATAATAATTAATTTTTGAGTTTGAAACTTGAGGCCGGCTGATGGGCCCACGCAGCCCATCTTAGGCTTTTGGGCGTCGTGTTTCCCCACTGGATAGTGGATAGGGATACGGCTCTCAAATCTCAATCACATTACAAACTGACTTTACCTTCTTACCCTCTTTTACTGTTTTTCTCAAACAAAATTAACAATCTCTTTTTTCTTTTTTAAACACATTTTCTCCTATTTAATTTTACTACCCGAATATTACGTACCTTGCCCCTGTTTTATAGGAATAAAATACATATTTTTTTTTGTTTTATAGGAATCAAATAAATCCTTTAATACTTTTAAGAAATACATGTAATAGAAAATTTATTGGTTATTCCATTTTTAAAAAATAATTCTTCCTTATTTTTATTTTAATGATGGTTATTAAAATATATTAGTTTATAATATTTTTATTTATTTATTTTGATTTGGATCATTTTATTTAATTTGTTACTTTCAAATTTTAATTTTAACCAAAATATCATTATTCACTTTTTTTTTTATTTCATATAATCCTCTCTGAATAAAAAAAAAAAATTCACCCACAAAATCTTTATTTATTTATTTGGAATTGGATGATTTAATTATCTTTTTAAGTTATTAATATTTTTATTTCATGATAATTTTCGTAATAAAGAAATATTTTTTATTTAGATTTGGATGATGTAATTATTTCTTTTAATTTTAAAGTTTATTTTAAACTAAAATATTATTTCTTTTCTGTATATACATAAATCCTAAAAACTTATTCACAATGCTTCTTCTTCTTAATTTTAAATTTTATTCCAAATAAATATTACTTTTTATATTGGATGATTTGATTAACACCTTAATTCCTTTGGTTTAGAAAATTCACAATTTGTTATTCAATTTAGTCTAAATTTAAAATCAAAACTCAATGTATATAATTAATCAAATTTAGTTTCATACTCAATTATAAAAAGTTTTCTTAAAAATAAAATAAATAAATAAAATAAAAAAAAGAAAAAGAATGTTGAGAGAGAGGTAGGCATGAGTGAAGGATTGAGATTCATTTTCAATAGAAAATCTACTTAATATTTTGTTGTTTTACCGTATAAAAAGAAATAAATTAGAGAGGAAGAATATAAGTTCTTTCTTTGGCCCAATTATCGATTAGAAGATTTAGCTTGTATGAATCGTTATTGGTTTGATACCAATAATTGCGGAAAATTCCCCAAGAGTCTGGGTGCAAAAAATTATAAATAAAAAAAAGTCAAGAAATTCTTGATTGCAACTAGGCATTATGCTAAAAAAAAAAAATAATAAGATCTTAACGAAATAGAGAGAAAAAAACGCATGAGAAAGAAATAGATAAAGAGATAAAAAAAAAAGAAAAAAAAGAGATAATCGAATGAAAAGTTAGAGTCACACAGAAAAAATTTGATGTGATCTTAAATCAAATCTTGAAAATAAATCAAAATTGAAACTTCTTTTTTTTTTTTTTAAATAAATCTAGGATACAATTCACGTTAAAATGAAACTAATTTTTAAAAACTTTAGTATTATTTACTTTCTGTGTTAAAAAATAGAGAAAAATTAGTTTTTTTTTTTTTCCTTTTGCATGCATGACTAAGAAATAGGAGCAAAATAATTTATTTAATGATTTTATACATGAAATTATCTAGTATATCCTTATAACCATCCATTAAAATGGAGAAAAGGGAAAATTGAATGTTTCTCACCGTAACCTTTTGATGTCACAAACCACTTTCTAAACGAGTGAATTATCTTCCATACCTTTTTATCTTCGAAGTTAGTTATGCATGGTGAGTAGATTTAGATCTTGAATGTAACTAAATAGTGCATTGTAACTCGTTTTAAATAAGTTTCTAGAATATGCTCATGTTCTCCTGTGTTATTTCAAATCACAATTGAAAATGAGAATATATTAAAAATTTGCAATTGGGGATTCTGATTCTTTTCTTACACATAAGTGGACCCTTGTCTTTTGAAAGGCTATTTTTGCTAGATTCAGTTCATGGATACTAATAGCATGTAGAACTAGAAAAGTGCTATTCTAAGACTTGTTATTAGGTTAGTTAGTCTTGTACTTATGTTTGATGTCATTCTTTTATTGTTTTTACATAACTGAGCTATGGAAAAAGAATTGAGAATATTGAAACTAAAGCCTTAGGACTATTTTAGGGATCGAGACATGAAGAGATGGAAGAAGAAGCAAGAACCGTAAAAGTGAAAGCGTTGCAACATTTTAGATTTAAGAGGTGGCATTGTTGCGCTATACCATTGGTGATTCCTAATGCTTCAAACTCAAGAGCAAGGGTAGCAATACTTCTTCGCGATGCTTCAAAAATTTAAATACCATCATTATACTCAATGATAAGCCCAGCTTTGTAGCACGCTCTAAGAACATTGTAGCGCTGTCAACTAAAATACTATCTAATCGGCATTTGAGTAAGGAATAAGGGATCGAGTTTTCAAACCAATTTGAGAATGAGTCTTCATAATTTGCAATTCTAGAGGTGTAAGAGTTGAATTAGCGATTGGAGGACAAATACAAGCTTGAGAGAACGAATCAAGAGCTCGACAAACGATCTACCTGAAGACACAAGTCGAGTTGATCAGCTAATCGTTCCTCCTTCCTCATCATTTTTAATTTTGATTGTATGGCTATATGTGACTTTTTGGTTTTTAATTTTAGGTGAAGATCAACAAAATAATTTTCAATTTTGTTGTTCCTTTATTTAATGTTAATTCTCCTTATTTTTTCTCCTTAACACAGCATGGAGGGAGCAATGTTAATGTTAATTCCATTATTTTATCTCAAATTTACACACCATTTTTTTTTATGGTACAGTATAATTTGAGATTTGAATTAACCGAACTTTATTTTGTTTTAAAGTTTAGGTTTAATTTGATATTTAAATTAACTAATATTATCTTGTTTTAAAGTTTGGATTTATTTTGAGATTGAAATTAATTGACTCTTGATTTAATTTGAAATTTAAATAAAATCATCACATTTTGAGATTTAAGATAGCCATTTATGATTGGGATATTTTAGTTATTTAATAAATTTGATTTAATATTGAAATATTATTATGTTTTTGCATTACAAAATAGAGATCTTTTGCTCCATTTCAAACCGCACAATTAATTTTGTCATTTACATTGTTAAATAACATTAATAATATATGTCAATATGAGTCTAGCTCATCTGATATAGTACTCGTAATCTTACACCATCAACTTTAAGGTAATATTTTAAAATTTTGGGATTAAATTGAAATTATACTCAAAATTTAAAAATAAAAATGTAATATTTTAAAATTGAGTGTTTAAATGAAAATTAAATCCAATTAAAATGTAAATTTTTTCCTTTTTTTAATTATTGTTGTTATTTTTTGTTTCCCGTTCCTAAAGGGAGGTCAGATTTACTTTTGAAGAAAGCAAATGGGTGAAGAAAAAGGCAGAAAGAGCCCACAACGATAAAAAGAACAAAATAAAACTGAATTGTTTTAATTAGAGTGAGGAATTTGGTCACGTAATTGAGAGACACTTGCATGTTTGTGTCATTTTCAATCCCTTTTAACCTTTTTTTTTTAATTTCTATTCTTTATTCAAACCAAGTTTGAATTGATTTTTTTAAGATAACTACGTAAATATATATACCATTTGAAGACCTAAATTACACAAATATCCAAAATTTACTTTATATAACATTTGAACCTTATAGTATATTTAAGAATATGATATGAAGTATACATACAACTTTTTAATTGAATTATATATATATATATATATATACACACACACACAATAGCAAAGGAGAGGTTAGGGAAAATAAACTAACAATTTTCTCTCTCAATCTTTAATTTATATTATTTTTTATTTGTCTAATTTTAATTGATTCCATTTTATCTTTTTGATATTTGATTTCTAACACTTCCCATTCCCTTTTCTTTTTCTTTTTCTTTTTTTTTTCCTCACTCAAACTATTTTACTTCATTCATTCTTGCTATTGAGGAGAGAATTCTGCCTTATCAGAATAAAGCTAAAAATTCACTAAAAAAATACGATAAGATAAGATTTAATCTAGTTTGTTTGAGATTAGAAAAAGTCATATCCTAATCCTAGGAATGTTAAACTTCATATCTTAATCCTAGTAGAATTAAGATAAACCTTAGATCAAATCTCCTATAAATAGACCATTATGGCTCTGTATTAGAGAACTTAAAACTTCTGACTAATTCTTTCTTTTTCAATTCTCATACTAACTTAGGCATTAGAGCCATTTTTCTTTGTTTTGCAAATCATCTCTGTTGGATTTTATATCCTAAAACTCATGGTTTGTAAATAATAAACTTATTTCTGAAAATTCAATAAGTTGTTATTGAATATATGAATTGTTTATTTCGTTTTAGAAATAAATCCAATAAACTAAAATATCCATGATTATTACATGAATACTTGAACTTTATGTAGAGACATAAAAGTGAATCAAATTTAAGTAAATAGTCAAAATAATTTATAGTATATGAATAAGGTTGGGTGCCTTATTTTGGTAACACTATTGGATGCGATCTTGTTACAAAGAGTTGTAAAGTACTATAGATAAAGTGATCCTGATTCGTACATGTAATGACATGAGGAATGGGGACGTCCTATGCAATGAGTTTGTGCAAGATCAGACCACGAATAAGTCACTCTTACTTTATAATGTTGTTTATTTTTTAAGATTGACTATTTAAAGTGATGACCAGGGTAACTTGACCTTAATCCTTATGTAACTATGAACTCCTGTTTATTCAGGATTATACTTAGATTTGCATAGATGAGGGTTGACTTAACAGCATCTGCTCAATAAGCCTCTCATTTTAGGGGTAAGACCGAGTAGATAACTGGGGACATAGGGTGCAAGATGGAACTCACTCCTACCCGCTTTTAGGGATAGTAGAGAGGTTGTTCCCTTAAGTTTTGACTCCAGCTCTTGAACAAAAGGCCCACCGTTTCATTGGCCTAAAAGGGACTTAGTTTGATGATTGGATCACAAACCAATTGTTCATTAAAGGATCATTGAGACTTAAGGAATAAGAGGTAATCTCGGGGTAAAACAACCATTTGGCCCAGTCGTTATTACAAACAACCTATGAAGGGTTAACTTACTAATTATGGTTATATCGAGTAGACACAATATATGTATAGTGAGGGGAGTGCAACTTTGGGTTTTAGTGGAGTGATCCAGTAGTTAACAAATAAGTTAATTCGGTGTAAAGAGTTTAGCCAATTAATATCGGATCGTTCGAGCAGATGATCTGTAGCTCCACGAGGTCCCCCTACTAGCTCACAAATGGATTAGCCTTAGACTAGCAAGCTAAGTTAATTTGAAACATTCGAATTAAAATTAAGGGAATTAGTAATTATATGTGATATATTATACGTTTAATTTTGGAATTAAATGAAATTGGAGAACCAATTAATATTTAAATATGATTTAAATATTAAATTCATAAATAGGATTCATGATGGTGGAATTAGTGTTAAATTAATTTGATATTTGATATTAAATTAATTAAAATTTTTAATTAATTATTAATTTTATTAGAAAAATTAATTTTGAATTAATTTTAGTAAAATTAATAATATTTCAGTTTTGATTTTGAATTAAAACACTAAAATTGAGATTTAATTTTTTAAAAATAGTTTTCAAATTAAAGAGAAAATGTTGAATTATCTTTCCATTCAAATCTCACCTGATTGATGTTGATCGAGTGCTTCAGGGTTTTTCCCACTTGATCGAAAATTAATAATACTCCTAATCGAATGCTTTAGCGTTGCAATGCTATTTCAAGTGTTACGACGCTGTCTCGTTTTCTATAAATAATTCCCTTCATCTTTAGGTCAAGATTATGTTGAATTTTGGAGGCCGAAGTTAAACTTCAATCTTTTTCCTTTCCCTTCAAATTTTAGTATCTTTAGGTTAGTTTTTCTTTTTATTTTGAGTTGTAGTCGACGGATTGGATGTGTATCTCGGATTTGTCTATGAATTAAAAGGTAACTCCTATCTAATTTCTTTTGAGCAAGAGCCCTACATTTATTTTTTTTTGAAGGATTTCTAGCTAATTTAATTGTATGATTGTGAACTCTTTGGGATGATTCGATTGAACCTTAATGAAATTTTTATAAATTGATATGACAAATTAATTTATTGAAATTCTTGTTTGCAAAATCGTCATAGCCTATGCATATATTGATTGATTTAGTTGCGAATATTAGGATCACATGTGTAAAGTCTAAACTTTTTCTGACCAAATATATGTATGCCTTAATATAATCTTTTTCAAATAAATCATGCTATAAGATATGACTTTTCTGACTTGTAGTATGTTTTAACAATTGAACCCTTTCGTAATGCAATTCAATTTTAACTTGTATGCCACCGAGAAGGAAGAGTTGTAAATTGAATTAGGGCTAATTTGGTTTAATATCGAATTTGACTAATTGGGCTATTAGATTTTCTAATAGGTTGAGAGGTTGACAGATTCAATGTAATTAATTGATGCCTAATAAAAGAAATTGCATAGGAAACTCTCTTGATCTAGAAATTAGATAGACTCCTATTCTAAATTACATTTACCTTTTTATTTTAATTTCCCGCATATATCTCTTTCATACAAAAGTCCACATTTAACGCTCTAGTTAGAAAATTAACTTAACAAAATAAATCGTGCTTCCCTGCGAATTGACTCGAACTTACCATCGTTGCTATATCTTTATAGTGATAGAAGTAGTTCGTATTTACAATTTTTCTTTTGTTTCGGTTTTGGAGTCGAATTAACGACATCGATTCTCGAGTCGAACAATGTTAATTATGAGGAATGTGACTCTAGACAAGTTACACTTGTGATAACTCAATATGAATGTGAGTCAAAGTGCAAGACAGAGAAAGTTGGTAGACAAATAAACCAAACTCATCTTTACATATCAAAGGATAAAAAGAACAAACTATTACAACTTGCATACGAACTAACTCATCATAGTGCAAACTAATTGGGATTTCTAGCATCTCTTCTGAAAGATTAGTGGTAAATAAATAGTCATTATGTAGATTTAGAAAAATGGTAAAATTTTGTGTGCTCACTTAATTTTTATTTCATTTTCATCTTTCGCCTTTTTCGCAAGACATTTTAAAACCTATGTTCAAAATGGTTATATTGAAAATCGATAAAAAGACATATTTCTTATAGTGAAAGTTACTGCACAATAACTAAAATAAAAAAGACTTGAGTCCCAATGTCGTAAACAAGTTCAAAGATAACAACTAACAACCAAGCCTAATAATAATAGGGGTTAAACCACTATGGAATTTATAAAATTATAGTTAGTAGCATAAGCTACCTCTAAATCATGCAGAAGAATCTTTAAAGATCCTGAGCAAACATCAATGATTTGAGAAGAAGAATATAAAGATTGTAGAGGAGATATAACAAAACACTCCAATGACCTCAGCTTTTCAACCCTGTCTTCAATCTCTTTGGAAAGATTAGTGGTAAGATATAAAAGAACCAGGATGAAAATTCCGACCACCTTCAAAGAGGTATGATGATTAGGTGAGGTGAAATCTAGAAATGGCTCTAAACCTAATGCTGAGCAGATTGATTGGTCTAAAGCATCAAGTGCTATATTGCGTACATGCTGATTGGAGTTATTGGCAAACTACAAATCTATTCTCTGGAAGTGTCAAAAATGGAACTAATACAAAAATGGAAATCAAAGAAAACACGATGTTGTTACCTCAACAAAATGGCCAACAACTTGATCCCAAAGTGGTTCAACCCCTATTATAAAAAATATAATAGATTCACCATGTGAAAATCATAAAATTATAAGAGTTTGCGATGAATTTCGTAAATCATTCATGGCCTGATTCGATTTCATTTCTCTTAGTTAGTCAACCCTTTTTGCCATTTCATTCCTTTTTCCCTAAAAAAATTCAAAACCCACGAAATCTTCTACTTCAAAATCATTTTAGAAGCACTACTACATTTTAGAAGCTGACAAAGCCAACTCTAGTAAGATCATGATCTAATCTTACATGTTGAGTGCCCATTAGAGATGCAAATGACAAAGCCAATTCTAGTAAGATAATGATTTGGATTTTTTTCCTTCGTTTTAACTTCATCCTTTAGCAATCACAAACAAAATAAATAATAGAGTAACCTTCTGAGAAATCAACATTCACCAAATAAACAATTTTCTAAAACAAAAGGATAACACATAAATTTTAGTCATAACCATGACCAATCAGAACTTACCTTAGCTGAAACCCTCTCCATATTAGTAACAATCACATAGTCATTGGACTCCATCTCATAATCCTTACTCGACAGCAAATGGTTGTTGCCTTAATTAGTGCGCTTTTGTATACTTATTTTGCCTAATTTTTTGTTAGTTGTGTACAACATATATAGTGAACTTGTACCTTTAAAAATTCAAGGAAATAAGAATTGAGTTTTCTCTAACAAAGAATTCAGGTGGCTTAAAACTCTTATTATCAACGCACCTTTTGAATTGAGAAAAAAAATGGTAGGAAAAGTGAACACTAAGGGAAAGTGAAACTCTAGAATAAATATTTATTCAAGAAAGTATGGAAAGATGTAATGGGACTATCTCAAACAAAAATTATACTTTCTTTTTCTTTTTCAATTCAATGACTCTTATAACTCGTTCCTAGCAAGCCTCGGTGGGTTGCAATCTATTAGTCAAGATTTGAAGCATAAATCATAGTATTTTTCAAATATAGAATATAATTTACCTTTGAGGTTTCCCAATCATAGAGATGGTAGAACTTCAGCTGAAACAAAAAATACAAAGAGCAAACATCATTGACTAAACCAAGCAAATGGCCAAACTCCAATAGACCATATAAAAAATACACGAGTTTAATTGTTGGTCAACAAAACTTACCCGCGGAAAACTTGTATCATTTACAAATCCAAAAAGAAAAGAAAATGTGAAGGACCAAAAAAGATAATGATGCACACAAAGACTAATCATTCCCAGCCATCATTCTTTGAATCAAGACTTCTCCATGATACGACCATTTTTCAAAGTGAACTATGATAACGATATACATAACATAGAATTGAAGTAGTTGTTAAAGATAGAAAAAATAACTAAGAATAAAAGATATCAAACAACAAAAAGAAGAAACAAAAGAATCTGAAAGGCATCCATTAGCAGTTTACACATGTTGCTGCATATACTCATTCTCAGCGGAGACCTTTTTTTTTCTATTTTGACAATAGAGCACATCTTGTCACTCAACGACAACCTATCATTCTCCTCCATCAACAACTAGTTCATGGTCGTTAATTTAACAAGATGCTTTTTCTCTTTGTTTCTCTCTACACCTAGCTACAAGACCAACCAAACATATCAACATTCTAAATCCCGAAAGAACACAATAGCCCAACTATACCAACAAAGAAGAATTTATGGTAACCATAATTATTGATAAATGGAAAAACCCTGAATCAACCATTTTGAAAAGGAAAAAATATAAGAAAAAGAACCTCATCAAGTTGCTATTACTTGTTGTTCTGGAACCATCCCTTTAACTTCTTTTTTTTTTTCAAAACAAAAACAAAAATAGACCGAGTAAAATCTATAAATAAAGTTATAACTATCAATTAATGATGAACTCATAAACTATCACCAACCTTGTCAAAATCAAAGGCTCATTTTATCATATAAAATTCAATGCATCTTAAATCTTTCATAATGATTATTAAAAAAACCATATTGTAGTTGAATTTGAGAGATCTAAGAAAACTACTCTAAAGCACGTTAATCAAGTTCAACAATGTCTAATTGAAACTTTATCAACTAATCCTTATTGCAAACAAACAAAAAAAATTCAAGTCGAACCGAATCCATCTCTCTAAAATCCTTTAGGTCCACTTCCTTCGAGAACAATAACGGTTTACCTTATTGAACTTGGTGACGCTCTTCAGATCCATCTTAGTAGCATCTCGTTAGGGTAACAACATCACCCCTTGAAACATGACAAATGAAGTTTTACAACCGATTTCATAATTTTGTTAACTAAAAGTGCACTGATAAGCAAATTAAAATTAAAAAACTATATCTAAATTCCCCTGACCTCATTGAAAAACCTTAAAAATCGACTTTGTAACTCCTCCTTCTCCAAGAAACTCTAATCTCGCTTACCACTTGTGTTTATGAGAAGGAAGTGATGATGATGAGTTCGAATAATATTGTAAATTCGATCTCCATGTGAGGATAATCTCTTATTCATTCATTCGTCTCTAAGAACCTTCTTTAAGAAAATTATAAAATTAAAAATTAAAAAGAAAAAAGAAAAAAAGAAAATCACCTCTGAAAATCGAAACCAATGCATAATCATCTCTGGAATCAAAGTCGCAGCCATCCTCCTCTGAAAATTGAAGCCGTAATGACTCTTGCCTGAAAATCTAAGCTAACTTCATAGCCTTCCACAATTCTGCAACCTTCTAAAATCGAAAACGAAACCTTACCTTATGGATATCATTATAGTGGAGAGGCTGAGAAATAGTGAGAAGAAATGAGAAAAGGAGAAAAAAGTAGTGAGAAGAAGTGAGAATCTGGGGAAGTCGAGAATGAAAGAAAAGAGAGATAAAGAATGAGGGAATAAGGGAAGTCGATTACACTTTTTCCGTAAAATTTAAGCTCGCGCCCTTGGATTTTATCAAAACAAATTCCCCTTTTTATCCATTCTTTATTATAACTTATTTCATTACAAACTATATTAAAATGCTATAAAAAGTCCTATATGTTGTAATGACACTTTCTTTATTTTTATTTATTTCCTGAATGCATAAATATATTGGCTCATTTATCTCTACCAAACAAGTACAAGTAACTCTTTAAGGTAGATTATGTTTGAAGTTTTTATTTTATTTTCTTATATACATTTTAGATTTTTCATTTTGAATGATGTTATTGTTAAATTGTAGGTTATACTTTTGTTGGAAACTCAATGGCTAGCTTAGAACTACATTTAAGTGAGTTTTTTCCTTCTAATTTAGCATACAAATATAAATTACATGATTTATTTCATATGTTTATTATAAAATTGATTATTATAATACATATGTAGGTGATTGATTTAAATTCTATTCAAGTAGACAATGCAATTGAAGTAGAGGATGAAGTAGAATTAGATAAAATAATTCTAGTACGTGTAAGAAGTTTGAATCTATGGGCATCTTATGAGAGTTCTAAATTTTCATAATATTTTTTTTCCATTCCTCCTCGATATATCTTAAGGAGATGGACAAAATATGTAAAAGATGAATTGGGGAGAAGCAGTAACGATAGTTAACAGAACAACCAACTTTAAGATGAGCCAAGTTATGCCAAAAGCCATTTGTTTTGCTAATAAAGGTATATTGACAGATAAAACAACTAAAATGGCTGAAGATATTTTGGATAAAGGCTTGAAAAGCATTGAAAGTATGTTAACGAAAATCAAAATGGATGATTGTCATGTGGTTAAAAAGGTTGAAATCGATAAAAATGTCATGAAAAAAAAATATTGAAGGTGGTACTCATGAAACCAAGTCATTTCATATTTTGGATCATCCACGTCAAATTATGAAACAAATAAGAAATGTTCAAATAAAGAGTCAACTTAAGAAAAAAAAAACGCAAGAAAAAAACCAAAGACTTTGAAACTCAACCTACAAAAAAAGGAATTGATTATGGTTAGTTTCATCTTTCTTTTTATGATTGTAGCTTTATCTATTGTATTAGTTTCTTTATGGTATGTTACAAGATTTATATTGATTTCTTTGATGTTTATCTATTTAGATGGAGATTCTAAGAACACAAATGACTCGACGAATTTTAATTCTACATTTGGATGCACAACTTATCCAACACATCAGACTCCAAATACTTCATTTTATAATACTGACTATCCAATGCCTCCATTTACTCAGGTATTTGTTTTATAGTTCAATAGCATTTTTATTTTCAAATAAAGCTATGTTATATTATCATTTTAATATTTCATATTGTCAAATTAATTTATATTTGGTATTGATGTTTGAATATTGGATATATATATATATATATATATATAAATAAGTATTCTATGCGAATTGTATTCCCAACCAACACGCTCCCAATTACAACAACACACAAATCCACTCAAGCAAACTAAACTTCATTTCTAAATGAGAAGCACCAAGATAGTTAAAATAAAATGATTTTGATGTGTGGACATATGATTTGGGTGTAGAATTTCAATTATGATTTCGATTTTGCTTATTTCTTCTCTTGATATGAATTTATTATTTGTACATTAAAGTCTTTTTTCTTATTGAATTGTTGAATTAGTTTGTGAAAAAATATTAAGTTATTCAAATATTAAGTTACAAATAAAAAATATCATAATAGATAACTATAGATATAAATATAACGTAAATATAATAATTAAATTGACATAAATCATTATTCTGGTTTGTTTTATTTTAAAAGTACACAAAATAAATTAAAAGAATAGTAAAAAAAACAAATAAAAAACTAGGAACAGAGATTGGAAGTGAAATTAGTTTGAAAATAAAAGTTAAAAAATGAATGGAGTTGTTAGAGAAAAAAAAATGAATACATGTCAGAGATAAATAAATAAAAAGAATAAATAAATCATCTTTATTTTTATACATTTAAATGAAAATAATGAAGAAATTGATAAAGAAGATAAAAATAAGAGAGTGAGTAATGAAAAAAGAAAAAGAAAAAAAAAAAAGAAATGTGAAGTGTTATAAATTAAATATGAGAAAGATAAAATAGAATAAATTAAAATTAGGCATATAAAAATAATATAAATTATAGAGGGAGAGAGAAAGTTGTTAGTAAGAAAAAGGTAAAATACCTTTTTGGCCCCTAAGTATTGGGTGTAGTATCTATTTGATTCTTAAGTTTTCAAATGTTACACATTTTGTTCTTAATTTTTTAGTTTTATTTCAACTTAGTCCCTAAGTTTCAAAATGTTAAAATTTTATCCTTGAGATTTGGGTTTCGTTTTGATTTAGTCCTTAGATTTCAAGATTTTACATATTTGATCATAAATTTCCATTAAATACTCACTTTAAATCATTGACATCAATTTCTATTAATTAATTAAAAATAATTATGAAGTGAAATTGTGAATTTAATTTTAAAAATGATAAAAAAAAATAGTTAAACTTAATTAATTATAATTCTTTTAGTGATTTTTAATTTATTAACATAAATTAATACTGAAGATGGAAAATGAGTATTTAGTGAATAAATGAGTTTTTAAAATTATAAATCTTGAAACACAGGGACAAAATTAAAGCAAAACTCAAATGTCAATGATAAAATTATACATTTTGAAATTTAGAGAATATATCGAAATCAAACTCAAAACTTAAGGGCTAAATGTGTAACATTTTAAAATCTAGGGATTAAATAGAAACTATACCCAAAATCTATGAACGAAAAATGTATTTTTCTAAAAAAAAAAAAAAACAAAAGAGCAATGATTGTTTAAAAGTATTATTGAGAACTCTAAAAATTTAATATAAAAAAAATATGATGGTAACTCATATCATAGAAGAAAAAAAGATGATATGAACTCCTTTCATACTACTGTAGTAGTATATTGTTTTCCTAGAGAGGTAACCAACATCTTGGGACTAGGAATTTTAAGGTACAAAAAAGAAGAAGCAAAGTAGGATGGAAGAAGACAAAATATTAACACAAAGGACACGTGCTGAGAAAAAATCTGATGACTTGTAAGAATCTCACGTGAGATATGCCTTCCAATGGAAAATTCTCGATTTGGGAGGAATTGCTAAATCATAAAAAATAGTAGCTTCGGCCACTTTTAACCACTTTTAATCGAATAAATGTCTTTCTTGTCATGATGCCACCAAGTGAATTACAAAAATTGAGGGTTTTTTAACCTAACTTAGATGACCAAACAGAACGCAAACAATCAGCAGAAATAAATCGAAAGTAATAAAGAACCCACGCCCACGCCGCAAACTTCCTAAACCGAATCGTCGTCTGTCGACCTCGCCGGACGAAGAAAACCCACGCTGAACCCACGGACACACGCCCACCGATCGATTGTGATTGATTTCCTCAGGCGGCTCCCTTTCTTTTTGCCTTCAACTACGACTGCTTCCTCACCCAGGCGGCTTCCCTCGATTTGGTCTTGCATCTGTCTAGCTCTCCTTAGGCGGCTACACCTCTACCTAGCAAAGAGACACAGGAAAAAAATGGCCCTAATTTTGGAGAAGATGGAATAATTACCAAAATGCCACTGCTCATAAATTACAAGAATGTCATTGGACTTTTAAATCCACCAAAAACCCAATAAAATCCACTTAAATACTTTGTTATTTTCTACAAATCTCAAGAGTATTTAAGTGTCAAGCTGATTCTCCAATCTTCCTATCATCCAAATTTAATATTCAGCCCATTTAATAGGTATTCAAACCTATTGGTTGGAAGAACCTTGGTTAACATATCTGACAAATTCTCAACTGTATGAACCTTGACCAGTTCAACATCTTTTCGGGCCACAACTTCTCTGATAAAATGAAATTTGACATCGATATGCTTAGACCGTTCATGATGAGATGGATTCTTCGCAAGATGAATAGCACTTTAGCTATCACAACGGACAATAGGAATGAACTCCTGCGACAACAACTCACCAACTATCCTTTTCAACCACACTGCCTCTTTCACAGCTTCACCCACTGAAATATACTCTGACTCAGTAGTAGACAAGGCAACAACTGACTGTAGAGCAACATTCCAACTGACCACACTACCAAACAAACGAAAAATATGACCTGATAGAGACCTTCTTTTGTCAAGGTCTGCAGTATAATCTACATCTGTGAAGCCTTCCAATAGTATTGATTTATCATAATCCCTGCTAAAACACAATGATACACTAACACTACCTTTCAAATATCGAAGCACCCATTTAACTTCATTCCAATGCTCCTTCCTAGGATTTGACATAAACCTACTTATCGTACTCATAGCATATCCCAAGTCAGGCCTAGTACAAATCATCAAATACATAATACTTCCAACAATATTACAATAGGGAATATTAGCCATCTCTAACCTTTCTTGTTCAGTAACAGGACATTGAGACAAAGAGCGTGAAATGAGATGCTAAGGGTGTCGAAACTGCCTTACAACTAGACATATTATACTTCTCAAGCAGTTTATGTACATAACTCTCCTGCGAAATGGTTAACAAACCTTTCTCCCTATCTCTTTTCACATCCATGCCTAGGATCCTTTTCAGTTCACCTAAATCTTTCATCTCAAATTCACTACTCAACCGTTTCTTGAGATCACAGATTTTAGAATAGTCCTTAGACACCAGAATCATATCATCTACATATAGAAGTAGATAAGTATATGTACCTTTCTGAGATAGTTTCCAATACACGCAGGCATCATATGAGCTCCTGTGAAACCCCTGCTTCAGAATAAAGGTGTCAAACCTGATATACCACTGTCTCGGCGATTGCTTCAGTCCATAGCTATGAAGACGAAAAACCATGTCTTCCTTTCCTTTCACCTCATAGCCCTTAGGTTGAGCCATGTAGATCACTTCCTCTAATTCACCATGAAGGAAAGCTATGGTGACATCCATCTGTTCAACAAACATATCAAAGTGAACAACAATAGATAAAATTAATCGAATGGACGAATGCCTCACCATCAGAGAGAAAATCTCATGAAAGCCAACTCCCTTCTTTTGAGTGTAGCCCTTAGCTACTAGTCTAGCCTTATACCCAGGCTTGCTGTCACCTCTTGTACCTGGCTTGATTTTATAAATCCACTTTGACTGAATGAGTTTCTGATTAGGAGGCTTTGGAACCAATGACCATGTCTGATTCTTCTACAACGAGAACAACTCTACTTCCATAGCATCCTTCCATTGTTCCTTCGAATCAGATACGATAGCCTCCTCAAAAGTAAGAGACTCTACTTCAATACTGCCAGCTGCACAAGTAAGAGCATAAGCAACTAAATCAGCATAACCATACCTCGTAGGAGCCTGCCTCACCCGCTAAGGCCTGTCACGTGTAAGCTGATAGTTTTGTAGGTCAACACTACTTAAGCTTTCTTTACCAAAAGCTCCCTCATCAATCAAAGTCCTCTGCAGTTGAGGCTGTCTACCATCAAAATTGAATGACTGATCACTAGAATCACCTGAGCTAACTGATGGTCGTGCTTTAGAATCAATTCTAACCTCTATCTCAACCTGATCAACTGTCTGCTGTTTCTGCTACTCTTTGACATAAAATGGCATCTCTGTTTCATTAAAAGTCACATCTCTACTAATAATGCATTTATTTTTGCCCTCTTCCAAGCACCAAAGTTTATATTCTTTAACATCCTAAGGATAGCCAATAAACATACATTTCAGTGCCCTCTTATTCAGCTTTCCTTCCTTAACATGAGCATAAGCTGAACATCCAAACACTCTGAGATGATCCAAGCTTGGAGCTTTTCCTATCCATATCTCCTGAGAAGTCTTTAGGCCTAAAGTGGAAGACAAACTCCTATTAATAAGATAACAGGCTGTTTGGGTAGCTTTCCCCCAAAATTTCAAGGGTAATAAAGCATTTGTCGAGAGACATCTTGTACGCTCCATAATTGTTCTGTTGAACCTTTCAGCTAAACCATTCTGCTGTGGAGTGTACGTAACAGTGAAATGCCTCGTAATTCCCTCAAATTTACAAAACTTATCAAATTTGTGATTCACAAATTCTAAACCATTGTTTGTCCTCAGATACTTTATCTGCCTATCTGGTTCTTAACCCGCTTTTCCATTTAAGAAATTTCCCAAAAGCTTCATCCTTCTATTTCAGTGGATACATCCACACCTTTCTTGAAAAATCATCAATGATCGACATAAAGTATCTCGAACCTCCCATAGAAGGTACCTTTGTAGGACCGCACAAATCTGAATGAACATAATCCAAAATTCCTTTAGTAGAATATTTTTCTTCCCAAACTTCACTCTGGTAGACTTTCCCATTATGCAATGTTCACAAAATGGGAGTTCAATGTCTTTAACTCCTTCAAATAAACCTTGTTCTGAAAGAGCTTGCAGACCTCTTTCACTCACATGAGCTAATCTACCTCTTTCACTCACATGAGCTAATCTGTTATGTCATAACATAGACTTATCTGTTTCTTTCTCAGATGCAACAGCAGCACTATCTGAAACTGTAGTACCTTCCAACACATAAAGACCATTCCTCAAGGTCCCCTTCAGCTTAACCAACGAACCCTTGTAACCTGTTCTATCTAATTCACCCAGAGAAATTAGATCTCGTTTGAGTTCTGGAACATACCTTACATTTGTAAGAATTCTGATCATACCATCATGTCTTGCAATTCGAACTGACCCAATTTCTTTTACATCACAAACACCATTATCGCCAAGCAAAACTGATCCCCCATCATTTTCCTGAAAGTCACTCAAGAAATCCCGATTAGGAGTCATGTGAAACATGCATCCTGAATCCATGATCCAAGCATTTTGAATGTCCCTGCTGGACACCATCAAAACCTCTGTTGAATCATACCCATCAGTAACATTTGCTGCACTAGAATCCTCTGTATGCTTGCTACTTGATGCTTCTTTGCTCTTATTCAAAGGGAAATTTTTTTTAAGTGTTCTTCTTTATGACATAGTAAACACTTTTTACTTTTCTCCTTTGATTTCGACCTGGATCTCGACTCTTTTCCTTTTCCGTTCTTTTTCTCACTTCTGCCTCTGGCCATGAGTAACTTTCCATCCTTGCATTCCTTTTTAATCTCGAGATTTCTCTTCTCAAGGCATCCAATACTATATCCATGGACAATGAATCCCGTCCATATTTAATAACTACCTTAACTTTTCGATACGATTCTAGCAAAGAATTCAGAAGAATAACTGCTTGATTTTCATCCGACATCTTCTCACCAATGTTATTGAGATCAACTATAATCTTCTGGAATTCATCTAGGTTCTCTTCTAAGCCTTTATTTGAGTCAATCTTATATCTCCTTTAATATAATTTATTTGGCAAGGACTTAGTCAAATAAAGACTTTCCAATTTCTTCCACAACTCCGCTGTAGTAGTGGCCTCATCTACTAGCATAAGCACTCCATCTGAAAGATACAGAATTATCGTCGAATAGGCCATCTCATCCATATCCATTTTTTCAGCTTCTGTAATTGTTGGTGGAAGGTTATCTTCGTTTAAGATTTTGGCTACCTTTTGTTGTACCAGAATAGCGCTAATCTTTTTCCTCCATAACCCGAAGTCACCTTTCCCATCAAATTTAACAATTTCGAACTGTGTAGACATTGAAGCCATCTGTCAAAATAATTCCAACAAAATATCCTGAACAAAGAATGAATAAGCCAGCACACACTACCACACACCCTCTTTGGATCAACTGGAGCTCTGATACCACTTGTGAGAGTTTTTGAACCTAACTTAGATGGCCAAACAGAACACAAACAATCATCGAAAGTAGTAAAGAACACCATCAACTTTGAGAACCAGCTTGAATTAATTTTATTAATGAGCAATAAAGGAATTTACAAATTACAGATAATCAACGAATTCACCAATTTGTAATTCTAAGATCCATTGATACTGAGAGATCCACACACAATGTCGCCTCTAAAAACTGAGAACAATCCACTGTAAAACAGCCCAAAAAAGTGTGCTACCCGCCTCTGACCGGCGAATCACGCGTAGACCCGCGTATCTCCGAAAACCGCTGCCAAATGCAGTAACAACGGTGAACTGCCGGCTCGATGGATGCAAGCCCACGCCGCTAGTCAGATCGGCGAAGTCCGACCCGACACCCAAGTTTCAGCCGGCGCGACTCTTCAAGGACCTGACACCCACGCTCGAACTGGCGCTGACGGAAACCCACGCCCACGCCGCGAACTTCCCAGACTGAACCGAACTATCAATAATAATAGTCTATAAGTGATAATTACTTATTAACTTCTATCATTCATAGATTTTATTTATATTGATTACCACGGTCAGATCTCAATCCATATAAAAATTTATCGATAACAGAAATCTATCAGTGATGGTCACCGAAAGATTGCGGTACAAATAGAATTCTATTCATGATAGTCATAGATAAAATTCAATACATATAAAATTCTATTAGTGGTAGTCATTGATAGACTTTATTAAATATAAAACTCAATCAATAATAGAAGTATAATAGGGAAATTCTTATATATAGAAAATTCCCAATAATATGTACACTTTATAGCAAAAAGTTTAAAAAATGCTTTATATTTAAAAAGTATAAATATTTAAAAATATTTAAAAAGGCCTCCGTATAATACAAATAAAATTCTATTAGTAATTGAATTTTATTAGTGGTTATTATTGATAGATTTCAATACATATATAATTTTATGAATAATAAAAGTCTATCGGTGATAGACTTCAATATAGGTATAATTATGTCAACATCAAGTCTATGATTGAACAAAACTATCTATGGTTGAAATCTATAAGTGATAAAAGTTTACCAATAATATAATTTTATAAATAGTATAAGTCTATCACTAATAGACTTCAATCATTAATAGCCTACTAACTCTGATAGTCTGTCATTATTGGACTTCAATCATTTTGATAAACTATAAAGCATAAATTAAACAATAGAAGTCTTTCACTGATAGACTTCAATCATTAATAGTCTACTAATTACAATAGTCTATCATTGCTAGATTTCAATCATTTTGATACACTTTAAAGCATAAACGAAATGACGAACGTGATGGACAAAGAGAGAATCCATTAATTAGTGATAAACCTAATGTAATCACATATTAAAGTCTGTCACACTAATATAATTCTATAATGATAGCCATTGATAAACTTCAGTCATGTTTGAAGTAGTCTGTCAATGTTAAAGGAGAATATTGGTTTATCAAGATAGACTTTGATAACTTGTAGAAATACAAGTTAATCTGCTTTTTTTTATTGAGAACAATTAAGAAAAATCAAAGGAAAATGCATCAACTTGACAAAAAATCTACATGAATAATTATACTTCGCGATCATGAAATTACAAAACTAACAATCCTTGAAAAAGTATGAAATTTGTCACTTTTATATGCAGGATGAATGAAAAAGAAAGCGAAACTAGCTGCAGCTGAAAATGCATCAGTTCAATACCAACTTTGCAACGCATAGTACCATGCAATGAAGCAAAACCTGACAAATAGAAAACGAAAAATACGTGGGCAGTGGAAGTCAAGTCAACAGAGCAAGTTGGTAGCCAATGTGATAATTGCACAGCCAGTGGATCTCTGATGCTTAGCAAGCTACGCAGTAGGGCATGGAATTTAATGTGAGGCATTAGATCATTATTAAAAATAGGCGATGACTTTCACATGAAAAAAACTTCATCCATCAAGAGAGAATTTTGAGTGAGAACTCGATAATTGTCTGGGAAAAAATAGGGAGTTTCTCTAGATCATTGCAGTCAACATACAACAATCACCACTAAGAGCCTTAAGGAGCAAGAGACTGTCACCTAGCTTGATTTATTCATTTCTCTTTTATTTATTGCATCTTTTTTCCTTTATTTTTGTAATAAGTGTAGTTATTGAAGAATACTATTCTTAATATGAATGTAATTCCTTCCATATTTCATACATCTCTGTCTTCTTCCACAAGCATGAGTAGCTAAATTATCCATGGGTTGAGGGAGAGTAGTTGACATTTTTCACTAAGTCATGCATAAGTAGGTGTTCATATATTCTAACATGTGCTTATTGAATTGTTAAGAAAAAATCGAGAGATTGATCTAAGTACAAAACAATCAATGCTTTGAGAAAGGAAGCGATTGTGGAACCAATTTAACAAGGAAAGAAGTAACTTTAGAGATAAAGATAGTCTTTCGCAATCAAAACTCATCACATGCATCCTAGAGATATGGTAGTGTGGCATCAAAAATTGAGAGGTGAAGTTCATTAACTATGAGTTTCTGGCATGAACGCATAACTTATGCATTGCTTAAGAAAATGTTGATGAATCTTTCTCAACCTTATTCATCTCTTGTTATTTCATCTGTTCTCGTCGAGCACCACTTTATTTTGAATTGCAATGATCATTTCATCCATCTCATCTATCACATCATCTAGATTAAATGAGATAGTTAGATATATAGGCTATTAAGATTGATGGACTTCAATCACAACTAACTTATATAGTCTATCTTTTTTCTTTTTTTTTAATCACGGATAGACTTTAATAAATTTTCTATATTCAACAAAATAATTAAAGTAATTTAATGTCATCACTTTTCTCAAAGCAATCACAAGAGCCACATAAAACTTAATAGATAAACAAAAATTTAATATTTAATCAAACAAAATTGAGTAATGGATGAACAATCTATGATTGAAATTTATAAGTTATAGAAGTCTATTAGTGATAGTTTTCAATAAATGATAGATTTCTATATGTTATTTGAAGTTATAATTGACTATCACCAATAAACTTCAAATAATAGAAACCTATCAGTGATAGACTCCTACCACTGATAAAATCTATATGTGATATGGTCATAAACTCCTATTACTAGTAAAATTTACTTGTGATAAACTACTAGTATAGTCTTATCATAGATATAAGTCTAAAAGTTTTCCATCGATAATAGATGTTTATCACCTATATGTCTATCAATTATAGGAATCTATTACGGATGGACTTCAATTAGGTTTTTTTGGACATTTTCTGATTAGTATGTTATTTATAGTATATTTATAAATTCTTTTGTATTTTCCTATATTTGTTATTATTTTTTTGTGTACTTGCTATATTTGTAAATGTCCTATAACAAAAAAAAAATAATATAAAACAAAAAAAAGATAGCAACCTTAAATAGTCTTGTTTAAAAAATATCTAAAACTATAAGATTTTGCCTTTTTTTTTTCAACCACCCAACCCCTATAATTAAGGACACCTAATAAACGAAACCTAGCCAAATATAAAACAATCTTATCCAACGTAAACAAAAATAGTAATAAAAAATTGCTAGATTTCTCATCTATCCAAAAATTCGGACAAGTATTTATGATATTAATGTAAAAAACAAAAAAAAAAAAAAATGTGAGTATTTGTGAGTATATAGAAGAACTTTGTGGGACATAGATTGTGGCTTAAATGTGGGCAAGTATAGGAGAGTAAAAAAATATCAATCCTGGAGTTATATAAAAAGACAAATAATTACTAATTCTATCCACTTCTGACCAAACTCAAAGATTCAAAACTTATTATAGGGATGAATTTCATGATGTATATCTATACTATATTAAAAGAGGTTATAAGGAGAGAATTTTCTCCAATCCATTTTAGCCTCACATATTTTAATCATTTCTTTTTTGCACTCAGTATGGCTCTTCAACTCAAGTAATAATTCAGGTGTCTGATGATATTGAAGGGACATGACTATTTGGATTTGATGACGAACTCTTCCATTGTAAGTATATGGGTGTGTGATGTATCTATAAAAATTAAAGAAATTGATGACTAATGCATTTATTATCATAACAAAATTTCAAACTCTACAAAACAATGAGAAGCAAAATCTTTCCAAAAATAATGAAGACTAAATTTTTTTTGTTCTTTAAAGAAAAACATTTTACCAAGTTAATGAAGAGGTACGGTAATATTCATCCTTTTTTTTCAAGAAAATTTTTTAGGTGAAAGGTTTGCCTTCAAGATGTTATTCCATTAGAAAAAAAAAAACTTAGATAGAATATTCGATATGAGATTTAAATTTGAATGAAAAGTAGTTGCTTAATAAATTGAACAAAGTGTTTCACAACCTAATTAGTTGTTTGTTCATTCCAAAGTGAGGACGCAAGAAAATTAGATCAAAGTGAATTTTGATCGATTGATGGTGACGATTTGTTATTATATATTTTCTTTTTATATAAAAACATTTTTTAGAGAATAAAGGAATATGATGAGAGAAGTTAAAAATTGAAGGGAATATCATATAGGAATTGATTTATTTTTTTAATTTTAATTTTAAATTCAATCTCCTTCCTTTTCTATAATGTGCATTTTCTTTCATTTCTTAGATTATGTGATTTATTTTATTAAATTTTTGTTGTTTTAATATATTTGTATCTAATTGTTGTGGGCTTATATTCTTTTAATTGTTTTTTTTTTTTTTATCTAATTGCAATCCATTTAGATAAGGTGGCCCACCCTAATAAAATTCATTTAATTCAGATATCTTTTAACAAGATTTATTTTACCTAATTTTGTAAATAGGTTCACACCCCTTTGAGTCCTTGGGAGTTTTTGTTGATATTTTTAATTTTTCTTATTAAATGATATACTTATCCGAAAAATACAATAACAAAAACAAAATTTTGTATTACTTTGTTTTAAGTAATTTAATTTTAATTCACATAATAACAATTTTTTAAAAAATAGATAATAATCACACTTTTTTTTTTCTTCCATGGAATTCTCTTGATGAATCCTTTCACATAATAACTAAAATTCATATAGATACATCCCTTACCAATAGTACACAACCCTTCACATAATAAGTAAATATTTTTCAAAGAATAAATACAAATTTTCCTCCAATGTTTTCTTTGGCCTCATCTCCATTTTTAGAATATCATGATAGAAAGAATTGTATGATAATTGAAGTTTTTGTTCTTCGTAAAGAAAATATTGGATCATGCCAAAATAAAGCTTTGATCTCCCTAAACTTATTTTCTCCGATGAAAAAGTAAAATGATAATTGAAGTTTTTGTTCTTCATAAATAAAATATTGGATTATGCCAAAACGAAACCTTGATATCCGTAAAAAAGGTAGGGCTGTTATCTTCATATTTAGATTTTGATTTATTACTGTTCATTAACATATAGGAAAATTGTAAAAAAAGGTAGGGTTATTCTCAAATTTAAATTTTGATTAGGTAGGAAATTCAGTTTCATTTTCTTTATTTTTTTTTAAAAAAATCTTTTTTAAGAGACGATAGGGAGAAATTTAAAAAAAAAACAAAAATAAATAAGAATTGGGTCCATAGATAAGAAATGGAAGTGGGTTTGAATGGAAAAGGGGAGGAGAACATATGTGAAAATAAGGATAAAGTTGAGGAGGTAGGGTTAATAATAGTGATTATTTTATATTAAAAAAATATAGCAGTTGCAAATTGACTTCAAATCAATATTATAGAAGACTTAGCAAGTAAAGAGTACCACAATTTCATTCAGTATCGTAAGTTTTATATCAATACTTCTATTTCATAGATCTTTGTAGGAAATTATAAGTTTTTTTAATTTTCAATTTGTCAAATGGATCTTCTCCCTATTGATAAATTATTTAATGTATTTAAAATTTTGTTCCTTTTGGTAGTGGCATAGTTACATAAAGTGTAATCCTTTTCAATCATAACAAAGACTTATAAATTTGTGTTATTTTAAAATTTAAATGTTAAGCATGTAGTTTTTGTTAGTTTATGAAATTTTATATTATTATTTTCAAATTAGATTTTTTATTAGATTTTTATAATTTCGACTTTATCAGAATCTTAGATATCTTATTTAATTGTTTGAACAAAAATTTTTATCTGTGTTTCATGTTTTAAATTTAACAATTCTTATTCATTGTGTTAAGAGAACTCAAACTATCCATGACAATTATAGAAATGAGCAACAAAATTAAATTTGATAGATTCAAAGATCTAAAACAAAGGTATTAGTATTAAATATATCTCTAGCTTTTTATTTGGAAATATATATATATTTTAATTACACAAGCATGTTAGCAAAACTATTGTTTATGAGTTGGTTGATGGTTTATATTCTTATTTAAACACTTTTTATTTCATGTAAAAGATTTACAATTTATAATCCCATAAAAAGTATATTATTCAAAATATGTATGTCACCATCAAAATTTATGTTCCACGTGTTCCAAAGATCCTCAAATATGCAACTTATTTTATATTTGTTGTGAATTAACATAAAATAAGATATATTATATATATAATATAGTTTTGACTATTAACTATTTTATTATTTTTAATTCTTATGTCAGATATTTATTATTTAAAATTAATAAATTTATATTAATTTGTTATTGAAACTTCAACAATATAATTTATGTTACCACATGTTTTATAGCTAGTATGAATAAATGCATGTAAACTAGGAAAAAAAAGACTTGGGGTGCTCTCTTGGATGTAGGGTTTGCAAAAATTTCGTGGGGTCAGGTCCCGCGGGTACCGATCGGGATTTTATTTCATAATATTATTTTTTATATATTGTTATATATCAGTAGTTTTAAGCTACTGTTTTTATTTTTTTTTAATTTTATTTCATAATATAATTAATTTTAACTTTTTATTGAATTTTAAAATAGAGAAATGTTAAAATATTTTTTTATTATTAAGTTAAATAAATAAAACAATAATAATCCTAACTTGTTACCTAAAAAGTATATCATTTCAATAGAACTATAAATATTTATTAATTTTAAACAAAAAAAATTTTAAAAAAATTAATGGGTAGAGAATTTTTTCCCAGGGGACCCGATCCTTAAATGGGGAATTCCCGACCCCAACCCTGACTCCTCAAAATGGGGAATGGGGCGGGAACAGGATTAAAAATCTCCGTGGGGATGGGGACGAGGAGTACATCCCTGGCCCCGCCCCACCCTGTTACCAGCCCTACTTGGATGCACCAAGAATCTTGGTGCATCCCAACCAATAAATAATGTCATGTGGTATTTTTGCTTTTTCAAAAGATTTTTTTTCGAATTCTATTTTTATGTGGTTAATATGTGAGGAGTATAAGAGTTAGGCTGCACCTAATCATTGTAAACTAATATTAATTTTCAAGAAATTTGGGTGCTTTTGAGTATAAAGGGGTCTATGAAACCTAACTTAACATAGGAAAGTGTAAAAGGAAAACATCATTTAATGAAAAAATAATGATGAGTTCTCATGCAAAAAGTATAAAGGTTAGGCTGCACCTAATCATTGCTCGGTAAACTAATACTAATTTTCAAGAAATTTGGGTGCTTTTGAGTATAAAGGGGGTCTATAAGACCTAACTTAACACAGGAAAGTATAAAAGGAAAACTCATTTAATGAAAAAATAATGATGAGTTTTTATGCAAAAAGTAAAAGTTGATGCAAAAATTAATCAGGTAGTTACAAATATAGCAATCAAGTCCAAAATATTAGTAGATATAGCGAATGCAAAAATTTACAAATATAACAACATTTAGTTCCAATTCTCAAAGTCTATAAGTGATAGACATCGCTAATATCAGTCTTATCACTAGTCGATTTTACTATATTTGCAATTTTTTTTAAAATGTTGCTATATACATAATTATTAGTCCTAAAAATGTTGCCCATTACAATTATTTCGTGAAGCATACAACCTTTTTCAAATCCCCAATAGAGAAAATCACTCAACTTCCTCTTTCACCCATCATTTTGAATCCTTTAAAATCTCCAACGGAAACAGAAAATTACTCATTCTTTTCATCTGCATCCTTCTTTATTGAAGCAAATATACTCATAGCTAATGCAATGAGGATATACTAAGGAGACGTTTGGCGCGCAATAAAAGCAGAAGGTTGAGTTGAATTGAGTTGGTAATTATTATCTAGAGAGAAATTATCTGGAAAGCAAAATTGTCTGTGTTTATTGCACAGAGTTGAGTTGAGTTGGTAATTATTGTTTGTGATTGTTGTGTAGAGGTGAATTGAGTTAGAAAGTCTATATTTGGGTGCTGAATTGAGTTGAGTTGGGTATATGATGTAGTTTTTGTAAATGATATTGGTTTTTTTTTTTTGCTTTGCTTAGTTGATTAATTTTGAACTATACACCTATTTTCTCAACCTTTTTATAATATAAACCAGAAAAAATCTATTTTTTTCAATTTGTAAAACATAACAGTTTTTTTTCATCGTGTTCTTTTAAAAAATTGTAAAAACTCTAATTCTTTTTCATTTGTAAAACATACCACTAAAATACATGTTATATTGCAACTCAATTACTTACGAATTGGTATATTATATGTATGTATCTTGAATCTTGCTAACTTAACATTATTTTTAAAAAAAAATCAAAACAAAAAGAACTAACATGGTGTACACATAGACAATGTGATTTTGTCAAAATTTGAGGATTAAAATTTTGAAAAAAGTTATAGAGTGAAAAAAAATATATATGAAAATTTAGAACTAGCCAAAATAAATTCTAAAAAGATAAACCCTTTTTATCTCACACTAAAAAAAAAAAGAAAAGAAGAAGACGGGATGATTGAGCAAGAATGCCAAGGCATTATTATCTAGAAATTGTCTAACTAACATTTTAATAATACCTAACTTGCCCTTGGTTGGTTCGTATGTCTAGAATATTTAATAACTAAAATATAAATACAGCATAAATGGAAGGCTTGATTAATAATTGGGATATAAATACAATGTAATGAAAGAGGTGGACTAATAACCAAATTAAACATATTATAATCTAACAGATCCAATTTCAAAACTGAAAATAAGTGTCATTCCATAATTTTCGTCATTGGAATT
This sequence comes from Benincasa hispida, assembly GCF_009727055.1. Classification (NCBI taxonomy): domain Eukaryota; kingdom Viridiplantae; phylum Streptophyta; class Magnoliopsida; order Cucurbitales; family Cucurbitaceae; genus Benincasa; species Benincasa hispida. Next base: position 61,022,798 of record NC_052358.1, on the reverse strand, counting down.
TGAATTTATTTTTTATATTCAAATTAGATTTTGATGACTAGGTCACGAATTGATTTAAAATAAACCAGTTTCTCTCTTATTTTTCTTCCTAATTGATTCAAATTAGTTATCTATTTTGATTTAATTTAACCACTCTTTGAAAAATATTCCGAATTAATCCATCTTTAATTTGTTTATCATCATTTTGATTTTAATTTATAATATATATTTAAATTTTATATTATTTTATTCGTTTTTTATTACTTTAAATTTGGATTAAATTTTTTTATCCTTATTAGGGTTTTACTTAATATTTTATACATATTATCATCTAACAAACAGTATATTTCATTTAAATTTTATCATTTTGTGTATCTTTTTAAACACCTTTTATTCATTATCATCTCATTATATTATTATACCATTAATTTGACAAACAAATAAGTATCTACCTATACCATCTTATTGTTTTTCCTATGTCTCTATAAATACAGTCAATTATTGAAGCTTAAATGAAAATGGAATTATGAATACAATGTAATTGTAAATAGAACTCCTTTCTTGAATTTTTTTTTCTCTCCAAATTATATTTGAATTTATATTTTATTATCAAATTAGATTTTATTTAACTACTTATCAAATTAATCATAATAAACAAAAACTTCATGATTTTTCTCTCCAATTTATATTTGACTTTATTTTTTTTTATCAAATTTGATTTTATCCGACTAACTTTCAATTTGTTTAAATGCTTGTAACAAATTCAATTGTATCTAAATATTTTTCATTATTTTATGCATATTGTTATCAAATTAATTTGATTTTTTTCCATATTTTCGATGTTTTCAATTTTATGTAAAACGTATAAAAATGGCTTGTTGTACTTAAAAAGAAACATATAAATGAGTATTAAATATTATTATTATTATTATTATTATTATTAAAACAAGATAACAAAAAACCCTAAATCTCATATTCCTCATCTTCACTTAGTTGTCCCTAAAATCTATTTTTCTCCTTCTTAATCTCATCTCTACAATCGTTGGTTCGGCAACTCTTTCTTGAATTTCATCGTCTTAGCTAGCTTTTGACGACCACCCTTGTCAGGTCACCGACTTTTTTCGCTCGCACACGTGTTTCCTGCTTTTGTTTCTACTTTGAACGTCGTTTTCAATAATGATGTTCTGGGATTGATAGTGTTTAAAGTTGGCTTTCAAGATCCTATGCAAAATGGTCACATGGAATGAAGACGATGAAACTACTTACAATTGGTTTAATGTCAAATGCAATCATATTTCCAATAGTCACATCGTCTTGAAATTGCTGTAGACATCCATAACTTCCCTCATCGCCTAGTCGTCATCTTCCCTCACATATAGGAGCGTTCAAAAAATATGATAATCCGAAAAACCGGTTTGGGTTGGGCTATCAACTCATTTGGGTTAGGTTGGGTTCAAATAAATGAAAATTTTATGGGTTGGGTTGGTTCATGGGTTCACCTAATATAATTCAAACCAACCCGAATTTATTATTAACTTTAAAATATATTTTTTTGTTATTTATAATACAATTATTTATACATATATTGATTTTAATTTTATTTAATTCCAATATATTTTTTAATAATTTACTGTTCAAAAACTCTTAAATGTAGTTTCTTTGCACTTTAGAAAGAAAATTTTCACTATATAAATTGAAATTGAGTTGTGAATCTTAATTCAATATATGAAAATAATTAAATTAGATTTTTACATATTTAAGTTTTGCCTTTTTAGAATAAAACTTTAAATAAATAACTCGAACCAACCCAATCAAAATATTTAATGCTTGGGTTGGGTTGAGTTCATTTTTTAATAAGAGCTATTTGGGTTGAAGAAATTTATAACCCGAACAATTGGATTGGGTCTAAAAATTTTTTCAACCAAACCCAACCCATGAACACCCCCATTTTATAGGATTAAGGATCATATTGGGTGATTTTTTATTTTTTCTTCTGGAATGTCTAGATATTGTGTATTTGTGGTTCTAGAATGTTTAGGTAGAGTATATTTGTGGTATTCAAGATGTTTTTTAAGTAATGTATCTTTGCATTCTCGTTTGAACTTAATTTTGTTATTTTAGAGTAATTTTATCATTTACTACTTAGTATTTTATATTATATAAATTTGTTTTTCTATTTTTATAATTTTGAAATAATTTTGTCAAATGAAACTTTAAAATTGTTATTTCTGTTGTGAGTCCCCTTCTTATTTTTAGGTGTTGGCCCAACTAAAGTATCCCATTGTGGGCTTTGCCAAGGCGATCCATGAGAATCTATCTCCCATTTTAGGAATTGGCATGCATTTCTCTGAGAAAATATAAAGCAAAGAAGAAGAAACGCTAGAAAATTTCCAGGTCATTGAAGAAGATGGGGGTCACAAAGGAGCAACTCGAATCTACTTTAACCTCTAAGTTGAATCCTCAGCATCTGGTATGCTTCTTCTTCACGCTCTTTCTCTAATTTCTTCTTCATCTCATCATATCATCTTCGATCTTCCTGTTCTTATCACCTGGGGTTTTAACTGGCATGCTGTTCTTGCTAGTTTAACTTGTCTAACTCTTATTTTACTTCATTGCTTTAAATTGGGGTTATGAAACTGAGAAGAGCTTTGACATTTGATTAATTGGACTAAAGCTCTGATGGGTTTGTTTATGTTTCAACTTCTTTTGTGCAAATTGATTTTTCAAGTCAAATGGGAAAGGTTATCTTTTCTGATGCAATGGATGCTTTTCCTCTGCTTTCTGTTTTTACTTGTTGATCATATAGTGTTTGAGTGGTGAATATGATAGCCTTATGGAGTATGATATTCATAGGGTCCATTCACAGTGAATTTATTTAGGGATCATTCATTTTTAAAGAGGCTTTTTTTGTTCAATTGGCATGGTTTATTTACCTTTTGTAATGATTTTGGTTTTAGTGTGGCTTACTGATAATTCCTCTGCCTTGTTCTCTACTTTTAGAAATCACCTTTTGAATTAATGCTCAAGTTTGAGAAACAAATTAAGTTTTTTCAAACAAAAATGTTGTTAATGAACAAATTCATTTTTTCAGAAATAGAAACCTAAAAACGAAATTGTTATCAAATTAATGTTGAAGCATATTGTTACTTGGTGATATGGATTTGTGATGTTGACTATTGTTGGATTACTAGGCGAACACTGTGTGAATCTTCCATGAAATGTGTCTGGACTTAATACTAGAAGTTCCGAAATAGGAGTAAAACCTCAAAACTGAGGACTGCTTTTATGAACAAAATATTCTGGGTTTTATATGCAGTTGATTGGAGTCTGAAAACTGAAAGTATAGCAGCAACTTAATAGGAAAAACAAAAACGGAGTCACCATGCTCATGTCTTGAAGGGATTTGCTGTCAATTTGATATTTAAGCAAGAGTCCTGAAGTTTGCCAGATGCTCATTGATTGTGTGCAATTAAAGGGTTTAGAGAAGTGAACAATAGTATACAATTTTTTTTTAGTACAACAAACGTGGGATTCAAGATCTAAACCAATTGTTAAGAAATCGACAATCAAAGATAAACAAAAAAAAGTAAACAATAGAAAATTGACATAGAGACCTACATAGTTCACTAATAGTACGTTAGCTACGTCTATAGGCAAGGGAAGATAACAATTTATAATTAGAGAGAAAATATCATATGACAGATTCAGAGTCATCAGTAGAGTTAGAGAGTTTATGTAGCGCACTCATCTAAACCCTAAGACCAAAAGCGTAAACAGTGTAAATAACATAAATATGAATATAACTCCCCCGTGCTTGGACATTTGGAGCATTAGATAACAGATTCAAGGAAGAGAGTTAGTGCCTTAACCAATGAGCTATACTCAAACAAAGAAGTTATATTTCCTTGGAGGCTATTCTTGTTCTAGTCCTTACTAGGCCAATTTAAACAAACACAAAACTTATCTACCATCTCACACTAATAAGTTGTCCAACATGAAGGTCCAGGTCAGCTTGGTCAATTTTTTGCTCATAGTGCTAGAATTTTCTTAGTAGATATACAAATTCTATACATGAGGGGGGTGTTTGGTTCACTACTTTAAAAGTGGGAGCAGCCTAACCCATTTTTGGTTGACAGTTTTGCAAACCTAGGTTTGTTTCAATACCACTTATTCTACTCCTAGGTTTGCTACAGTTTTTTACCCTTACTCCCTAGGTTTGCTACAGTATGTTATCTTGAATCTATAGGTTTGCTACAATATATATTTTTCTTTAGTCTCTCATTTAAAATGCATTAAATTTTTAATAAAACATATTAGTTAAATAACAAATTTGATTAATGGTAATTTGTTGTACTTCAATGATTGCTCATAGTGTCGGGACCCTATTTTTTGTTTGAGACAACTACTGCAATCTGTGTAAACCACACACAAACACACAACCGGCTACATCCCAACCTCTTCATCAAAAATAGGAGAGAGAATACCAACTTTTCAGATCAAGAACAACGATGTCAAAGCTAGTATAGCATGGGCATATTTGTTCTCCTCTCAAGGAATGTGACATATGCAGAGTATTAACAACTTCCCAACAAAAAGAACATCCACACAATAAAGACTTCAATTTCAGCAAGTCTCTCCTCATTAAGAAACTTAATAACATCCAACACACCAGACTCAACTATCAAAGGCGGATTTTTTTACGGACTACTCAAGCTCAATAACTTTCAAACACTCCGCTAGAGTCTCAGCTTCCAGAAGATTGATACCTCATTTTCTTTTTCTTTCTTTTTTTGGGGTGTAAAATTGCAACCTTCCAATAATACTTGACCTTCATAGTCACAAACAATACACCGAAGCCCTCCTCTGCCTCTTCCATTAGACCATGTTACATCAGCGTTCAGCTTCCAATTATCAGCCATTGGCAAAGACCAAAGGGGATGATTGGAAGGAGCGAGAAGGGGGAGGGCCGAAGCTACTTGGACAACTTCCCTAAAAGAGCTTTCGAAACCATCAAAATCCCCCAAGTGTTTTTCAATCTTGATTCTTATAGAGTCGGAATCAAGAACTCTCTTTTGAAGCAGATCTCATTCTGTAGATTTCATAAGCTCCAAAAGATAATCAACACACAATCCAGCTCCTCAAGTGCGTACGAGGACCTCCAAAGATCCCAATAATCCAAAATAGACCACCAACTCTTGCCAACGCCAAACAAGCCAACAGAAGATAGCAGGAATCACAGACTTTCCAAAACTTACACTCTCACATGATATGTCATATCGATCCATGTGAGATCTCCCAAAAAAATGGAGCAATACAGAAGAGATCCCTTTAGAATATAAATTACATATGGTTGGAATAAGGTCATTAAAAATTCTCCAGCGAGTAGTTTTGACTTTCGATTTGATCCTTGCCCCCACAAGGCCTTCCACAGCTTAGAAGGCTCAACACCACAAGAGGACAAGAGTAAGGTAACACTACTCAGCTTAACCCCTAAATGATAGGCACTTGTAACTGTAAACTGCTCCCTTTTATCAAATTTCCAAAAAACCACATCATCAATCTTCTTAATGCCAATTGGGATATTGAGAATGTCGCACACATCCAAATGGAGGAACATGTCCCTAATGAGGTTCTCGTTCCAGGATCCCCTGGCATTGAGAAGAAAGGAATCTATCTTGTTTCTGGCCTTGTCACAAACCCAATTCGGTTTTAAATTCCCATCCTTCAGAATTCACAGGTCGTCCTTTGTCATAATATGGCTACCATTTCTGCCCCTCCACCTCATTTCCTTAGCAAACGGATATCTATAACTCTACCCCACAGGATTCGTTTCCAAGTATAAGTGGGTTATAACCCAGCTTTGCCTTCATGAAGTCCTCATTACAGATATACCTCCCCTTCGAATTTTTCGCTAGAACTTTTAAAAGCATGGGGATTACCCATAACCATGTAATGTAACTTTGATGAAAATACCAGTGAATACAGTATATGCAAGTTTATTTCCTTATTACACCATCTGGGTATATCACTTAAATTTCTCTCTTGTTTACTTCATGTTAGAGAAACAAGCAAAATCAGCATCTTGAATCACTAATTATTTCCTTGTTTATTTCAGGAGGTAACTGATACATCTGGAGGGTAAGTTCCAAACCACGCATGATGAAAACTTTATGATACATTTCTATGGTCATTTTCCCAAAACATAAAACAATCTCTGTCTCCACCAGATGCGGGGCGAGTTTCATAGTTGACATTGTCTCGGAACAATTTGAAGGGAAAAGGTTGCTTGAGCGACATCGGTTGGTGAATGCTGCTCTGGAGGAAGAAATGAAACAGATTCATGCTCTCTCCATCAAGAAGGCTCTGACCCCACAACAATGGAAGCAACAACAAGAAGAATCTGAAAAATCAAAACCTACAGTTTAGAGCATGATTTATAAGTAAGAGCCATTGATGGTAGTATAAATAAAGCAGCATACCATGTAGCCACTACAGTAATGGTGTAATTCTGATTCTGCTGTACTTGTGTATGAAAATTTTTTGAGCTTGTACCTTATATCTCTGCTTCAGATATACTTTTGAAATATTAATCTAAACATAACTCAACAATTATGGTATCAATAACCATTTTTTTTTTTTATTTATTTAAGGTGGAAAGGTTAAGTCTATGATGGTAATGCCTTAAAATTGAAAACTTTTGAACTTGTAATTAAATTCTAAAAAATGAAATTCTTTAGGAAAAATATAAATAAAGAAAAAGGAAATATGAACTTTTGGTTATAGTAGTTTGACACTGATATACTCGTATTAGTATTAAATTTCTAAATTTCTATTATTGATAGTTGATCTATAAGTGATAGAAATCTATCCATAGTAGAATTTAATTGGACATGAACTTGTTTGAATTTTATTTGTATTGACGATCATTGATATGCTTCAATACATATTCTATTTGTATTGAAGTCTTCGATGATGGTCATCGATAAATTTCATTACATGTATAATTTCATTAATGAGATAGTCGTTGATATACTTTAATATATATAATTCTATTACTTAATTAACTTCAGTCAAAATGTTGTTATCATTCTGTAAGTCATAATGGACATGTAAATTTTCGTCAATTGTATGATTATGTTACAATGATGTAATATTGGTGATTAACTTTTTTAGTATTTATTGATTATTAGTAGTTGAATATGATTGTTATACATTTTTATGTGTTTTAGAGATAGACATTTGTTGTGATTTTAGGTCTATCACTAATGTGTCCATTATTGATAGCTCAATTGCAAATATTCACAGGTACTATTTAAAGATTTCTTTTTTTCCATTCTACTTAGTTTTGTTAGTTTTGTAAATTGTCCATATTCACATGTTTTGTTTTTACTTAGTTGAGTGGTTATTTAGTTTATAAACGTGTATAAGAGTAACTATGGTAGTGCGATTGAAGTCTATTGGTGATAAGCTTCTGTCGCTAGTAGATGTTTTATCGTTAGAAATCAATGATAGGGTACCATGGTAGATAGACTTCATTCACATTGCACAATTATCATATAGTCTACTTTGTATATCATTGATAGATTTTAGACAAATATGTTTTTTTTTTTTTTCTTTCTACACTTCCTCACTTTCTTCCTCCAATTTTGTTTTTTGTTTTCTCCATCTCTTTCCTTGATAACCCAACAAAGTATTCAAAGTAATTGATGCTATCTCTTTTTCCAAAGAAACCATAAGAACACAAAAAAAAAAAAAAAAAAAAAAAAAAGTTGTAAGCATAGATTCCGATTACCAATAGAATTTATCATTAATATCTCATATCATTAATCTGTAGTAAAATATTAATGATAGACTCTACCGTTAATATGCATCTATCACTGATAAACTAGTGATAGACTTTTATCACTAATAGATAAGTCTTTCAATGATATAAGTCTATTAGATAAGTTTTTCAATGATATAAGTCTATCACTGATAGACTTTGACTGATCATTTTATACATTTTCTATAAATTTGATGTAAATTGTGTTATATCTCTACAAAATATTTTATATTATCTACAAAATACTCAGATTTTAATTTGGACCTAATGGCTACATCTGCAAACTACCTCTATAATTCAACTAAAAGCTACCACCAAATCATAAAAGTTCAAAATAGTGATGTTTCGGGCTTATAAAGCAAACAATAATGTTGCTAATGAGATTACTCGGTGTGCGCAATCTCAAATGCCTATTCACAAATTTGAGAATTCAATTTTCTTTCTTGGTTATTTGCTCGTGTAGAGCAAGATAAACTTTTGTGATTTCTTTTAGTTTGCTACTTCTAGAAAAACATAAAAGTTCAAATCTTTCATTTTCAAACAATAATTAAAATTTTTGTTTAAATCTAATACAAATCCCAAAAAAAAAAAAAAGTTTAATCTCGAGCTTTAAATTTTTAAATGTCTATATTTCAGTTCATAAGATCAACCAATTTAGTTTTTCTCATTATTCTACTATATTTGCCTCAATCTAGAAGGTTTTGAATACATGTTTGTATTTCCAACCTAAACATGATTGCCTAGGCCAGGTAAGTATTATCCTTCACTTTTGTTGTATTTTGGTATAATTTTTAAACATCCACTTTTGACCTTGTACTATTAAAAAAAATAGCATTTTGGTCTGCCAATAATCGATTGTTTTTTTTTTCCTTTTAAGTTAGTAGAGATTTAAAACTCCAACTTCTTTATCGATAATACAATCACATCTTAATTGGTTAAACCGTAAAAATTTGATGTCCACAACAACCCTTATAGAAAATCAACTTTCGATCCTATATTTAGCAATGATTTACCAAATTTAACCCGACTTTCAATTTCATCAAATTAAATCATTTTTGCAATTTTTATCTTCAATTCAGTTTAGACTAAATTTACCCATATTTAACAAGTAATAGAACTCTCAAAACTTATTAATTTTAAAGAAAGTTACACAAAATTGACTTTGTTTAAGACTTTTTATATATTCATTTATTTTTGGATTCTAAGATAAAAATATAAGTACATGTTGTCCATAAAAATAAAAGAGCAACAAATCCCCTGCAGTTTTCTTCTAAAAAAATAGTAATTATTTTATTTTAAATAATAAAATTATCAAAAATATCTGCGCACCTAAGAACATGAAATATAAGTTTATTGTCATACCCTAAACAAAATGGGTAAAAAAATAGAATAATTTTCAAATAAAGAAAGATGAACCAACTTATTTATGAATATAGTAAAACGTTATTATCTATTAGTGATGGAGCACGACAGACCTCTCTAATAAATATCTACCAAAGTCTATGATGCAGAACCAATGACATTTTACTATATTTTAAAAGTATCTTCTACCATTTAAAACAATTCCTAAAAAAAAAAAAAATAAAGAACCAACACTTAGATCAAATGCATCAATTACTACCTCAAATATGTTATCTAACAGTTGTGAAAAAAAAAACGCAAAAAGAAGAGAAAAGGTGCGAAAGTTGCATAAATAAGTAGCAATAAATCGAAAAAATTATTTGATGAAATTATCTTAAAACAATAAATAACAGTTGTCAACCAGCAAAATTATGCATCTCAACCACTATTCAAAAGTCAACAATTATACATCAATCACTCTTTAATAATTCAAGACCAACCTGTTACACACCCACAATCACAAATGCCAGACTTTCTTTCCTTTTATATAAATAATATATATATATGTATGTATGTATGTATATATTTCTAGAAAAATAAAAAGTTGATATTAAAGTGAGGTCAACAAAATGTGAAAGTTGTTATGATATGCAAGAAAAATCATGAAAATAAAGAATTCATAAGCATTAGTTAATTTAATAAATATAATCCAAGCTTACTAAAGTAAAATATTGATGGAACCCTCATATCAATATCAACCTCTAATATATTTTAATATTTCTCAATTGAAGATTCCAAATTCATAGATATTTTCAACAAAAATGTCAAAATATCTATTGAAGGAACCCTCATATCAATATCAACCTCTAATATATTTTCAATATTTCTCAATTGGCCCTTCCAAATTATGGATATTTCAACAAAAATATAAAAATGTCAATGAGAATTTTACTTCACCTACTAAATTAGTTGGGGTCCATAGGCTCCAATCTAATCTAGCTTTGTGAAAGTGATAGGGGGAAGAATTAAGAAGCACAATTGAAGAAAATGTAAATATGAATATGATGAGGCCCTTATAAACCTTCCAAGCCAATAATAAAATATCATTTTGCATAGCAAGTTTATGACCGCAAGGAGCAAACTGACTAATATTTGTCTTACAATAACTATTAACATTAATGTTCTCGAAAAAAGAAAGAACTTGGAATAGGAAATAGGAGAGAAAAAGGGAGAAGGATAAAGAGTAAAAAACAAAAAAAAAAAACATCACAATCATCTCCTACTAGAAAAAAAGACATGGTTGCATCACAGATTTGGCAAAGGCAGACAAGGGAAAGATTTTGGAAGGAGAGTTGATTTTGCCCAACAACAACATAAACATCCAGAGGGTCAATTACTTCTTAACCCGTCAATACGCAGTAGAATTACGAATCTCAAACTCATAGCAGTGGGGGAAAGTAATGGGCATATGAATGAATGACCTCAGAAATATACCCTCCTTCCATGGACCCGTATCCGTGCTCAACCGAAAGAGTTCACATTACACATGACACAAAAAAAGCCAACTAAAGGAAATAACTCACCATTCAAAGCACATATTGAACTTAGAAGCACTTCCTGTGGACGATGGATGGGCCAGATTCGTCGTACTCACCCTTTGAAATCCACATCTGGTAAAACACACGAAGTATCGGTTAGTGCCAGAAATGGAAACAAAAGAGAGGTTAAGAGTGAATGTAGAGAGCATCTCACCTGCTGGAAGGTGCTGAGAGATGCAAGGATCGATCCTCCAATCCAGACACTGTATTTCCTTTCTGGTGGTGCAACGACCTTGATTTTCATGCTGCTGGGAGCAAGAGCTGTGATCTCTTTGCTCATACGGTCAGCAATACCAGGGAACATGGTAGAACCACCACTGAGAACAATGTTGCCATACAAATCTTTTCTGATATCCACATCACACTTCATAATTGAGTTGTAGGTAGTCTCGTGAATTCCAGCAGCTTCCATTCCGATGAGGGATGGCTGGAAAAGAACTTCGGGGCATCGGAATCTCTCAGCTCCAATTGTGATGACTTGTCCATCAGGCAGTTCATAGTTTTTCTCAATTGAGGAGCTACTCTTAGCAGTCTCAAGTTCCTGCTCATAGTCGAGCGCAACATAAGCAAGCTTCTCTTTCATGTCACGGACAATTTCCCGTTCGGCAGTGGTTGTGAACATGTACCCTCTCTCAGTGAGAATCTTCATCAAAGCGTCAGTTAGATCACGACCAGCAAGGTCCAGACGGAGGATAGCATGGGGTAGAGCATAACCCTCATAGATTGGCACAGTGTGACTAACACCATCACCAGAGTCGAGCACGATACCTATTCAATAATTCATTAAATTTTTATCCAAATCAAAGGCTAAGAGTCCCAAATTTAAGATGAAAGCAGGAAATGGCTGTGAACCTGTTGTACGACCACTGGCATACAGAGATAGAACGGCCTGGATGGCAACATACATGGCAGGTACGTTAAAAGTTTCAAACATGATTTGTGTCATCTTTTCTCTGTTGGCTTTAGGATTGAGAGGAGCTTCGGTAAGAAGCACTGGGTGTTCTTCTGGTGCAACACGAAGCTCATTGTAGAATGTGTGATGCCAAATCTTTTCCATATCATCCCAGTTGCTGACAATACCATGCTCAATGGGATATTTCAAGGTAAGAATACCTCTTTTGGATTGGGCTTCATCACCAACGTAAGCATCTTTCTGGCCCATACCCACCATGACACCAGTGTGTCGAGGTCGACCAACAATACTGGGAAACACTGCCCTGGGAGCATCATCACCGGCAAATCCAGCCTACAAATTACAATTTTACTACTTCAGACCCATTAAGTATTACCAGCCTCAAGGAAAAGAAAACGTACCCAGTAAAGCAGCTATAATTATTGAGAACGTAAGCAGATCTACAACAAGAAAAACAGCTACATGTATTAAGGTCAGTGATTATACCTTCACCATTCCGGTTCCATTGTCGCAAACAAGTGGCTGGATATCCTCAGCATCAGCCATCTTTTATAGATACTGAAAAGTACACACAAATGAACAAATTATATCCTGGAATACGAAGACCATCTGTGCAATGCATTGTTGAATTGGCAATAAGATAAAAGAATAAAACAGACAATCCACTTTGTAATACAAGGACCAGAATAGAAATCATAAGCGTCACCACCTAATAACACTTTCCAAAAAATCAAAACGGAAACTACTAAAAAGACTGGAATTTTACAGGAAGAAACGGATCAGCTTCAAAACGAAGGTTGATTCTTGGCAAAGGTGATAGGCAAAATCTAGAACATATACTCCACTGAAAAAGAAATACAGGAAAACGAGAAGCAAACAGATGCAATGGAGGGAACTGTAAGCAGCACGATTTTAATGTAAGAATCCTATTAGTTACGTCAGCAAATAATCGATCCTCAATCCATAACATTTCAATATCACTTATCGACAGAACAATGCAAGTAGTAGCTGAGATCTTTAATTGAGTTTCTCCACAAGTCCAATCATGCAGACCAATTGCATCTAGAAAATTACATACGAATTCTGATAAATACAAGATCTCAGCCCCAGTACCACAAAATTTCAATAACAACACGCACAAGGTCAAAGATCAGCCACTGAAACTTCAGAATCTAATTGCAAATGCCGATAGAAATGTCACCGAATCCTCGCAAACCAAACAGATTCCAGAACAGATAAAAAAAAAAAAGGAAAATAAAGAAAAAGCATCTCTTACAGCAGTAAACAGCATTACGATTTACAAATCACATGATTCACATTACAAAACTCAGAACTAAAACAAACTACCGTTTAAAAAGAGAATCAAAGAGATAGAAGCTAAAAAAAATCTGATGATTGATAAAATGAAAGAAAACAACCAGATCGAAGCTCATAAGAGTGATAAACACACAAAAAGAAATGGCAACAAAAGCAAATCGAAATCTGAATGAGAAACAGAAAAAGAGATCTAAAAAAAACCAGATCGAAAGAGGAATCGTACCTTAATAAGTGAAGAAAACGAAGAAGATAATGAAAATGGAAGAGCCAAGTGAGGGAATCGACGGCCAACTCTCCGATTTCAGGCTCAGTCTCTCTCGGTTGCAAAGGCGAGAAGGTGAGATCGAAAATGGAGAGAAGGAAGGAATGGAAGAAGGGAAGGGAAAATGAGAGTATTTATATGGGAAAAAAGAAATTTAAAAAAAAATAAAAAGAAATGAAAAACATGAAATGTAAATGCAAATGCAAATGTAAATGAAATTCCGATGAAATGAAGAATTTGGGTGAATGATTTCGACCACCGGTAAAGATAGGGTGACCTGGATGACAGCCTTTTTCTTTCCCTTTGCTTTTTATTTTCATTTTCATTTTCATTTTCATTTTCATTTTCTTCCTCGAGATTTTAATTCATTTCCTTCCCTTATTTCATTTTCATTTGTCAGAATTTCCTTTCTTTTTTACATTTTAATTTTGATCCATTTACTTGAATTTGTTAAATTTCTGCCCAATTTTTATCCATATTTTAACATGTTCATAGGTTTAGTATTGATATGAGGTGTCGCCATAAGATTTTAATGTTTTCTATACCTATGAGACTTTTATATCAAGAATAAAAATATAATCTAATTAATTAAAAGAATTTGCAAGGGTGGAAAATTTAGAATGTATAATTGGAAGCATGTCTTTTATGTATGGAAAATTGTAGATATGACAAACTTTTCAAATGTGATGTATTATTATTTTGTATTCCAATTTTTTCGTTTTAACAAAACCATTTTATTCCTATTTGGCTGCAACAGAAAGAGAAAAAAAAAAAAAGAAAAAAGTAGATGAGGAGAGGCTTCACGCGGCAACAGGCAACGATTAGACGTGCGATGAGGCTGCAGTGAGGTAGGCGGAGCGGAGGTAGGGGCAAATGGTGTGGATAGTACGGTGAATGGCGAAAGAGAGATGTTGGGGGATGGGGTCTATTGCATGCGAAAAAAATATTAATTTTTAGTACTTTATAATTTTTTTAAAAAAAAATATTTATAAATAGAATATCAGTCAAGTGCGTCAACAATATAGATATGTGCATCATTATCAAATTTATCAACAGTATACCAATCAAGTATATCAATAGTATAAAAGAGTGTATCGTTATCAAGTATATCAATAGTATATTTGTCAAGTGTATCATTATCAAGTATATCAATAGTATAAAAGAGTGTATCGCTGTCAAGTATATCAGTAGTATATTTGTCAAATGTATATTATCAATGCATCATTCAAGTGAATCAAGTTTATTGGTAGTATAAACTAGTTATGATTGAAAAATTTATCAACATTATATCAATCAAATGCATCATTATCAAATATATATCAATAGTATATTAAGTATATAACAATAACCAGGGTATTTGAGACATCATCTTTTATATGTAGGTTAGGCTTCGTTTTTGCGATTTCTACACTCAACAAATGTGTGGGCTACGGGTCTAATTATTGTAACTTATTTTTCCTTTTTGCAAGCAGTCCATTAATTAATTAATTAATATCAACCATTCATTACTATTTATATTAATTTATTATTAAATAGAAGGGAAAATTGCAAAAACCACTCATAAAATATGGTAGTAGTTGTAATTATACCCTCAAACTTTCAATTATAAAAATTGGACCGTCAAATTTATACAAATGTTAGAATTAAACCTTAAAACTTACATAATTGCAGGAATTGTAATTATTGTAGGTTCACTTTTTATCATTTGGGGTCTAGTTCTACAACCATTGTAAGTTTAAGGGTCTAATATTAACACTTGTAGAAGTTTGATGATCCAATTTTTACAATTAAACCATGGTCCAACAACTTCTCAGCCCAATAACCAATAGCCAATATTTCTCTCTGCTAAACCGTTGCAAATCACTACTGTAAACATGTGGTCCTTTGTTTAGATTTTGTAATTTTTGTCTTTTGTACAACCCATTGGCTATTCATATTCTCTGTATAAATGTATACCTAGATATCTGTAAATTCATTCATTGGGAAATATACAAGGAATTAATTCTTCAGGCTACTCTCTCTGCTATACTTAATATAGAATGTGTATTTGACTTGGTATCAGAGCCTATGGCAAACACCTCTTTAAATTCCTCCACCAGTAGCAGTCAGTTCACCAGCCCCACCTATAATAGCCCGCCGCTGAACCAACTCCTTAACCAGATCACCACGATCAAGCTAGACCATGGGAACTTCCTTTTTTGGAAGAATCTTGCCTTACCTATCTTGAGAAGCTACTGGTTGGAGGACATCTGACCGGAGAAGATGTGTGTCCTCCGATGATAACTAAGCAAGGAGAATCAGTCACAAATCCAGCTTATGGAGCTGTTACGCAGATCGATCAACAACCAGAAGGAATGTCGGGAGCGTCTAGCTTGTTCTCTGGTCAAGCTGTCACTATAAGTCCGCTGTATCAATCTTGGATTGCCAATGATCAGCTTCTTTTGGGGTGGTTATATAACTCCATGACTGTAGAGGTTGCAACATAAGTGATGGGACATGAGAGTGCTTAGAGTCTGTGGAGTGCAATCCAGGAGCTCTTTGGAATTCAGTCTCGAGCTGAGGGTGACTATCTTCACCAGGTATTTCAAACTACTCGGAAAGGCTCAATGAAAATGAGTGATTACCTTAGAACAATGAAAAACCATGTTGATAACTTAGAGCTTGCTGGCAACCCGATTCCACGTCGGTCACTAGTATCACAAGTCTTGATAGGATTAGATGAAGAATACAACCCTATTGTACCCATAATTCAAGGAAGAGCATAAACAAAGTGGGTTGATCTGCATTCGGAGCTACTAAGCTTTGAGAAACGACTTGAACTACAGAACACTAGCAAGGCAGCCTCTCTAGGAAGTGCTTCTTCCTCTGTCAATCTCACAACAAGCCATAACAACAATCAGTCTCACAATAGAAACAAGTAGCAGAACAACCCCAACACTCGACCTCCATTTCAAAACAATGGACAAAGAGGAAATGGGCATGGCCGAGGCAAGGGTTGATGGAGTGGTGCCAATAACAACATACCCATTTGCCAAATTTGCTTCAAACAAGGCCACACTGCCCTCACTTGTTACAAACTGCTCAATAGGAATTTCACTTCTTATCAGAATATACCACAGAACAACAGAAGTCAAGCTCCAAGGTAGATGTTTGATAACCAACACCTACCACTCAATCAAGCCCTGATGGCAGCCCAAACCAATCCCTTCTTGGCCATTCCTGAATCTGTTGCAGATCCTATATGGTACATGGACAGTGAAGCTTCCAATCATGTTACTAGTGATCCAAATAACATGACCTACTCATTTGAATATGGAGGTACTGAAAAAGTGACAGTAGGTAATGGAAGTACTTTTCCTATTTCTCATATTGGTTCTTGTTCCTTAGTGACAAACAATTACTTGATTAACCTAGAAAATGTTTTATGTGTACCTGAAATAGCAAAGAATCTAGTTAGTGTTTCAAAATTAGCTAAGGATAACAAGATGGTTATTGAATTTCATGATGACTGCTGTTTTGTTAAGGATATCTGTACGGGCAAGGTGGTGCTGAAGGGGGACTCAATGAAGGACTAGATAGATTGAAGGCAACGAGAGCCGTTGGCAATCTAGTGAAGTCAAGCAGTCTCTACTTTACAAAGGATGGTAAAATAATGGCTTGCTCTATTGTTGCTCAAAGTAGTAGTGCCAATGTAGTTGTGTCCAAGGAAATTTTGCATAGAAGACTTGGACATTTGTCTTTAAAAGTCACGAATGATGTAGTTAAAATGTGTAAACTACCAGTGAAAGTCAATGAAGCTTTATTTTCTGTGAAGTATGTAAGTATGGTAAGTCTCATGCTCTTCCCTTTTTAAACTCCTCATCTCATGCATCCTCACCTTTTAATCTAGTACATTCTGATTTATGGGGCCTTGCACCAGTAATGTCATCTGATGGTTATCGTTACTATGTTCACTTTCTTGATGATTTTAGTAGATTGCTTCGATATATCTGTTAAAGTTAAAAAGTGACACCTATGCTGCCTTCTCTCACTTTCTTAATATGGTGAAAACTCAGTTTGGAACCACTATAAAAGTTTTTCAATCAGATAATGGAAAAGAATTTAAAATAATACACCAACTATGCAATACTCTAGGAGTTAAATCAAGACTGTCTTGCCCCTATACATCTACACAAAACGGTAGGGCCGAAAGGAAACATAGACACGTTGTTGAAATGGGTTTAACCCTACTGGTTCAAGCCTCAATGGCTTTACGTTTATGGTGGGACGCCTTCATGACCTCTACTTTTATCATTAATGGTCTGCCATCACAAGTTCTAAAAGGAAAGTCACCAATGGAAAAACTTATTCATAAACAGTTGAATTTTTCAGAACTAAGAACTTTTGGATGTGCTTGCTACCCATACTTATGACCGTACAACAACCAAAAGTTTTAGTACAAATCAGAAAGATGTGTGTACTTTGGGCCTAGTCTGGTTCACAAAGGCCACAAGTGTCTCACTCAATCGAGAAAGATTATAATATCAAGGCATATTGAATTTGATGAAACTTTCTTTCCCTTTGTTTCAGATTTTGCAGTTGAATCAATGCAGCCCCAACCTAATGCCTAGACATCCCTCATCTATCCACCACCACCATGGTATGACCAATCTTCCTACTTTTTACCTTCACCAGTCAATCCCTCAAATCCTCCATCAACAATAAACCTTCCAATCCCATCTAACATCCCAAATCAAACCCCTCCCAGCGTACATCAAACTCATACCAACCTGCTTCTTCCACCTCATCATCGTCCAAATCAACATCTCCATCTCCAATCCAACCATAAACCTCCCCTCTGCCTCAAATATCATCCTTGTTGCCCATGTCCAGCCCCTCCACCTATTCCTCTACCAATTGCTCCAATCCATCATCTCCTGATGGCCCAAATTCCTATCCACCATCTGCACCCCCTGACCATCCTATGATCACTCGTGCCAAGGCTGGAATATTCAAGCCAAAAATCTGGGTGACAAAGGCTACAAAGCGCAACTGCACTCTCACTGAACCTACAAGAATTGATGATGCCTTGGCCACTCCGGCTTGGAAAAATGCCATGGATTTGGAAGTCCAAGCTCTAACCAAAAATCATACTTGGGATCTGGTACCAGCTCCTCCTCAAAAACAAAATTGTTGGTTGCGGTGGGTGATCAGAATCAAGAGGAACTCAAATGGCTCCATTCAAAGGTACAAAGCTCGACTTGTAGCAAAGGGGTTCCATCAAAATCCTGGCGTAGATTTTTTTTGAAACCTTCAGCCCCGTGGTCAAAGCCTCTACCATCAGAGTAATTCTAACACTTGCTGTCTCTTATGAATGACACATTCGGCAACTCGATTTCAATAACGCATTCCTAAATGGCCATCTAGAAGAAGACGTCTATATATCCCAACCTCCAGGATATGTTAATCAATACATGCCTAATCATGTGTGCAGGCTGCGCAAGGCTATTTATGGGCTAAAGCAGGCTCCTCAAACTTGGAACACCACACTCAAAGACACTCTACATTCATGGGGCTTTACTAGCAGTCGTGTTGACACCTCTCTGTTTATATATAGGAAAAGCTCAAACATTGTTCTCATGTTAGTTTACATTGATGATGTGATAATTACAGGTAACAATCAATAACTCATCAACATCATCATTGCTCGGCTGGACACAAAGTTTGCTCTCAAAGATCTTGGTCCTATCAGCTATTTCCTCGGAATTCAACCTTTCGTGTCAGTTCTGGCCTTCTTCTAACTCAAGCCAAATACATTGACGATCTACTCTCTTGGTTGGAACTGACACAACTCAAACCAGCCCCCCACTCTCTCTGCTGTAGGTAAACATAACCCTTTCTGATGGCACCCCACTGCCTAACCCTTTTATTTACCGCAACATCATTGAAGCAGTCCAATAATTCACCACCACCCGACCAGATATTTCCTACATTGTCAACCATCTCAGCCAATTCTTGAAGCAACCCACCGACATCCATTGGCAATGGGTAAAAAGAGTACTTCGGTACCTAAGTGTCACCAAATACCGGGCCAACTTATTTCACCAGCAGCAAACCTTACAATAACAGCTTTTTCTGATGCGGATTGGGCATCCAATGTAGATGATCGAAGATCTATAGCTGCCTACTGTGTCTACTTGGGTAATACAGTTGTCTTTTGGTCCTCCAAGAAGCAAACGGCTGTGGCAAGGTCCAGCACTGAGTCTGAATATCGGGCTCTCACCCACGCCTCTGCTGCACTAGCCACCAATCCGGTCTTCCATGCCAAAACTAAACATATAGAAATTGATGTCCACTTTGTCTGAGATAAAAATACTTGAAGGTGCTCTTGAGGTCCGTTACATCCCATCAACAACCCAATATTTCTCTTTGCCATACCGATGCAAATCAAACATGTGGTCGATTTTGGGTTTAGTTCTACAACCATTGTAAGTTTAAGGGTCTAATATTAACACTTGTAGAAGTTTGATGACCCAATTTTTTTTTTTTAATAGGTATTGTAATTAAAGTGCAGAGTGAGGGAATTGAACCTCAAACCATGAGGTTGATAATATGAATGTTATGCCAATTAAGTTACGCTCTTGTTGGCTATGACCCAATTTTTACAATTGAAAGTTTGAAGATATAATTGCAACTACCACCATACTTTATGGGTGATTTTTAAAAATTTTCTTAAATAGAATTATATTATATTTAATTATTTTTATAAATTAAATTAAATATAAAATTAAGTCTATAAACACTACCTACGCCTCCAAATTTCTTCTTTGTTATCTATTTTTCACCAATGGTTTAAAAATACTAAGGCAAAATTTGAGAACTAAAAAAAGGTTTTTTTTTTTTTTTTTAAGAAATATGCAAATCATGGTAAAAAATGTAGATAAAATAGGTTTAATTTTCAAAAACAAAAACAAAAAATCAAATAGTTATCAAATGGGACCTTAATTATTAATATTATTTTTAATTTATTTTAAGGTAAAAATAATCGTTTGTTTTTATTCTAATATTTAATGAACAATATATTAAATAATATTAAATTTAATTCTTGACTACATTATTTGTTCCCTTAAGTAATTATTTAATATTGGTTTCAGTATATACAAAGTAAAACGAACACATGCCAACGTGAGTTGAGCATGTTTAGTGGTATTGCATGTGCTTCGGATCCAAGAGGTTGGAAATTCAATCCTCATCCTTTATGATTGTTAGTATTAAATAAAAAAAAATAAAACAAACACATGTATTTAATTTTCATTCGTTCTTTATATAAAAAGGATCACTCTCATTCATTGATTATCTTTTCTTTTTTTCTTACGAAGGTATTAGATTAATATGTGGGGTGTGAACCTCTAACATCGAAGTCTATAAGCATTATATCAGTTGAGCTATGCTCATTTTGGCAATTCATTAAATTGAGTCTAGTTTAACTCAATTAACATGAAATATGTATTATCAACTTCAAAGTTAGTCATATTACCAAAAGAAAATGTATTTGGCATATTAGAAAATAAACATAATTATCTCATACATTTAAATCTTAGATATTTAATATCCATACCTATAAATCAATATGAGATCCAAGTTGTAAGAAATGAATTGATGTATATTACAAGGTTCGAAAGATTGGTGTCAATAGAAACAGAGGTGGATTTAGTATGGACCTAAGCCATTAGTGGTAGCAATCCAAATGACTCTC
This sequence comes from Benincasa hispida, assembly GCF_009727055.1. Taxonomy (NCBI): domain Eukaryota; kingdom Viridiplantae; phylum Streptophyta; class Magnoliopsida; order Cucurbitales; family Cucurbitaceae; genus Benincasa; species Benincasa hispida. Next base: position 61,001,831 of record NC_052358.1, on the reverse strand, counting down.
TATAATCGATAACATGCTATCGGTGGTAACTTCTATCATCGATGACGTGCTATTAATGGTAGTTTCTATCATTGGTAATGTGCTATAGTGTTAACACCGATAACATGTTATCAATGACAACTTCTATTAATGATAGTTGCTGATGACTTTATTGTCCCTTTCCTTGTTCTTTCCAAACATTTGTACGATCCCTTTTCTTTTCGATACCTCTCAAGGGTACTTTCGTAAAAACAACAAACAGACAAACCAAACCCTTCTTATTCGTTTGATTTTGTAAACAAATATTGTGGTACACAAAAATACAAATATTTTAAGTTTATTCTGATAGACATCATACTCTTAAAGTTCTATTAAAAAAAAAAAAAAACTATTGACCTATCTGATATCATTTGCATTTCTCATTTTTTGAAAAATAAACTTGTTTAATAACTATTCTCATTTTTTATTTCAAACTTTTAAGAAATGTTTCTAAAAATGGTGCAATTTTGTGGACTAAAAAGATAGTTTCTTTCAAATCTGTTTTCATTTACTATTTATATTAATTTTTCATTATAATAATTAAACTTGATGATTGGCTTGTTGGTATTAAGTTAAAAATGGTGAAAAAATTGGGAATTAGAAAAAGTAATACATAAAAAAGGCTTAACCCTTTGTCAAAAATGACGTTGACATGTGAAACATTAAAATTGTGTGTAATAAGACCATAAAATTGAAAATTTTGAACCAAGCTAGCGTAGTTAATTAAAAAAAATTGAAATTTTCTCAAAATGTCGAAATTTCTTAAAATTTTCTAGAAATCTCAAAATTTCGTCAAAAGGGAGGAATCGAAATATTCACGAAATATTCGTGAATTTTCAAAATTTTTCAAATTTTCTCGAAATCTTGAACTTTTGTCAAAATTGGGGGAAATGAAATTTACTCCCATAAAAATTTCAATGTAAAATTTAAATACTATTTTTTAACAAATCAAATGAATTTTCTTTTCTATAAATAGCTAAAGGCAAAAATAAAGATTTTTTTTTTATATAAATAAAGTGATAGATCAAAATACCACTTAAGATTTGGGAAATCTCACCAAAAATTTTTTTTGGGAAGTTGTGTATTTAAAAAGAATTTTTAAAAAATATTTGATCAAATACAATTTAGGATGACTTTTGAATATTTTTTCTTAGTGTTTAGTTTAAAAAATGTCATTTTGAAAAAAATACAACTACTCAAATTAGATTTTGGAAAAATGAGATTCTAAAATAAGTTGGTTTAGGGTGAATGTTTGAATTCAATTTTAGAAAAATGATCTTTTAAGGGGACTTTTACGGCAAGGAGTTGGTTATTATAGTCCTAGGTTATTATAGTTGAGTTATAATAGTTTGTGTTTAGGGTGTAAATTGTTTTAGTTTGAGCTATAATAATATGTGTTTAAGGTGTTAACTTTTTTAGTTTGAGAATAAAATAGTAACACCATAGCAAAGAATAGAAAAATGATGAATGTAAAATAGTAAAAACTGTAGCAAATAGTAAATATCATAGCAAATGAAGTTTCGAAATAGTGTTGTCTGTAGCTAATTGGGAATATAAAATAGTATTTATGGTAGCAAAAGATGGTTATTATAGTCTTACGATAGTCATTGCCTCAAACACACCATAGTATTTAATCTCTCCCAAATTAGTTAAAATTACAAAAACGCCTTAAAGTCATCTACCTCTTGTGGTTACCATCACCATTTTTGGCCTACTCCAACCACTGCCATCGTCGAGAAACTTCAGCCACCACTGCCGGTCAACTCCGACAACTACCTTCAGCCACCATTGCCCGTCAACTCTAACCATCACTAATAGTCACCTTTGACCTCTACACCAAACTAACTCCGGTGACCATTATTTTAAATTATTAATTTCTAGTATTTTATAGTCAACTTTTATAGTAATTTAATATTGATAAAAACATTTTTAGTACATATCAAAATCAAACAAACTTATATAAAACTACTTTTGAGAAAAAGTTACCAAATATATGAGTGCTTTTATTCTGAACAATATTTTTTTATAAAAGGTATGTAAATGAAAATGAAATTTTGAAAAATATTTTTCTTTTAATTCAATTCAACCAAGGCCTTAATCTATAATCAAATGATTTTTTTCAAAATATTTCTAAAATATAATATATCTTATACAAAAATAAACATAATAATTTTGAGATAAAAAATATAAAATAGATGGTTTTAAACATGGGACAAAGTATTACACAAATAACTTGTATTACACAAATAAAAAATATTTGATCAAATGTTTGTTTCACCGATACTGTCGTGGGATTTTAGACAAATATTTAATATCCGTGTTTGTTTTACAGAATTTCATTTTTTAAAACATAAGATATTATATCCGAGGAATATTAAAACCATTTGACATGGGTTTTTTTTTTAATATTTTTCATACTTGTGGAATTTTTATACTTGGGAGATAGATAGAATCTAATTAATTGATAAATTAATATCAATTCATTATTACTTTTAATTTTGATTAAGTATTAAATATAAATATATTATTTATACTTAATAAATTTTAACTAATATCTTTACCATCAATATTTTATGCTATCTTAACTATTTAATATAAAATTTTATTATTAATTATTACTATTCTAATTAATTTATATTTATTTTTAGTTATTTTTATTAATTGAATAAAATAATTTAAAATATTCATTTAAAGATATTTTAATTGGTTAAATAGTTAATCAATACAACAATACATTAAAGTTAAATTTGACTAAATTACTTATTCTTTTACCTTTGATTAAATAATTAATTTAGTTTTAATTTCTGTATACAAATTTGGTAAATCAAACACATTTATTTAACTTCCACACATTCCTGCATATTCAAACACAGACATTAATTATCCTTGATACCTGGCAGAAATGCCAGTTATTATAAGCCTTTTATTTAGAATCATAAGAGTTAATAGGTAGAAAATGCGGTGATAATACTTAGAATTTACGAAAACTTGAGTTTTGCGTCAATTAGCACCTAAATCCTCACTGACGCCAATATTATGCGTTACTTCATGCCAAAATGTCTATTTTTGTAGCTATCGCAAGAATCAAACGCATGCATTTGAAATAAGCTATCGCAGACAATGCATGCACTGAAGTCAGACAATCGCAAAGACAAACGCATGAGCTAAGCAATCGCAGACGATAATCACATTCGTCCAACGCATGGAAGTTGTGTAATCACATGCGTCCAACGCATGGGAATTGCATTGACCAAATGGAGATTGTGGCCACGGAGTGATGGCCATAATAGAAGATCGCAAGATGGGTAGAACGCGTTGATAACTTTAGCTAAATTAATCTCTGATGCATACCTTGGGAGTATCAACAAGATAAGGCGATGTGACAATGCTCATACCGCGACAAAAGCAGCAGTGATCCATACCTTTATCATTATAGCTTCGGCGTGCAAACTCTATAAATAGCCCTTGAGACCTTCATTATAAGACATTCGAGCTTCTGCCTCAAGGCAAAAGTTTGTGATCACAGATGAGAGCCTGAAAGAGATTTTCAATGAGAATTCTTCATCTCCACAACCCAGACCGAGTGACGATCGGAGCATTCGCCGGAGATAGAGCTTGAGAGAGACATCTCCACCATTTCAACCATGGCATCACCGGCAGCCTTGACGCAGATTCTTCATCTCCCTTCTAATCTCTGTATTGTATTACATTTTAGCTTGAGATATTAAGATATTTTGAGATTAATGCAAGTCTTAATTCCTTTATTACCATCTTCTTCATCATCTTCTCTCGGTCATATTTGTATCTTCAGCGTTTATTTATTCAAAGTCAATCGCATGCTTAATCGTATAGCCTAGAGATTAGGATGCATGAAGCAACCCACCGAGAGGTGTGCATTGTGCGAGTATAGTGAGTTAATCCTCTTTTGCTTGGTAAAAGGCTGTAACAACGCTTGTCTATGGGATGTTGCATTGCTTGTCTATAAGTTAAATAGCCGCGTGTGATGCGGCTGACCACCTAGAGGCTGATGCGTTAGTGCAACGAGCTGGGATTACTCGGGTGATTTAAGATAGTAAACATTACTATGCGTTATTGGTTGTTGTGTTTCTACCTATTCTCATTGTAATCCTCCTATTGCTCAATCTATTTAGCTAGGAATAGGAGTAGTGTATAAGGCATTTAAACTCTCTTCGCTTTATTTTATTCTTATCCCTCGCCTCAAACGCATCACTTCACAAATATTATTGAGTGACAAGTCCCTGTGTTCGACCTCGGATTACCCGAGAAACTTGCGTTTGTATTATACTTGGTGCAAGCGTAAGAAAACTTGTGATAGGAACGCGTGGTCATTGCGTGCTAAGATTAACGCATCATCATTCTGACGCATGCCCTTAGATGCATGGGAGCAAACGCATCAGTTATATCTAACGCATGATTTCATGTTCAAACCCATCCATCTTTAATAATTAAAATAAAACAAAACACGTCTCTAAATTATCCCAACAATTCTAAACATTTAAAATCTAGACATTTAAATTTTAGAAATTTAATATTCATACCTAAAATAATATCTATGATGCAAACGACCCTAAGTGAGATAAATTAATGTTCATCATGCAACCTAAAATCTAGGTGACCAAATGATTTTTTTTTTTTTTTGAAATGATTTGAGAACATAAGAAATCACATAGAAGATTAAATCTAAAAATGAAGTTTATGATCATTTTGTTTTCAATCATAACAAATAAAATAAATGAATTCAAAACTAAGACTAGATATTATATAAATACCTTATATTTTAAAATTTCTAGTCCTAAATAAGAACAATACCTTCAATTTTTGGCAATAGAATCATAAGTTGTAAACATGTTGGATTAATTATTTGGCCTGATTATTGAGAACTTTCACACTTCCCACAATAAATTAGCATTCATCACAAAATTTATGGGGTGTTTGGGGTAATAACTATCTTAAATTTATATTAACCACCTATTGCTAAATTAAATACTATTTTGTAATCTCTAATTAGTTATAGTCAACATTATTTTAAAACTTCTATTTGCTATCGTATTTATTATTTGCTATAGTTCTTACTATTTTACATTCATCATTTTTTATTCTTTGCCACAATGTTTACTATTTTCTTATCAAACTAAAACAGTTTACACCTTAAACACATGCTATTATAACCCTGTTCGCACAAGGTTTCTGGAGAAACTTGTTTCGTGGAGTTAAACTTGTATTTGTGTTGATGTTGATGTTGATTTAATGCAATGTGATTCGATCTCTAATACTTGATCCTCTAATTCTCTCAGTTGAATTCATACGCTTAACTCATGGAAGTGGAGCGTGAAGTCTTGGAAGAAACTTTAAATCTTAAGGAGACTTGTGTCTTCATGGGATGTGCAGTTTCAAGAGTCAGGGACTCTTCTGATTGTAGAGAATTCTCTTCAGCTCTTTAGAGTGTAGAATTGTCAACCCGTTTAAATGAAGAGAATTCCTCTATTTATAGAGTACTTTGGTGGACCTTATGGACTTGGACTTGGTTGGTCCATAGGCTTGGCCCTTAGGTCCAATTAGCTGAACTTGGGCCTACGTTGACATTTGAGCCAAATTAAGCCAATTTTTTTTTGGCTTAACTACATTATAGCCTAAATTATAATATCAAATTGGGCCAAATTAATTTTACTTAATCAAACACTTGTGATGGAAACACGTGGCGTCATCAGAATTTGTCTTCAACTTCAATTTAGGACACATGTCAACTCTTAATTGGTTTCAAATTTGATGATTTGTAAATTCGTCATTAATTTAGTAAATGTTGTGGCAATTTGTGATTGGTCCAAAATTTCTCCTTCAACCAACCCAAACTAAAATAATCTACACTCCAAACACAAATTATTATAACCCAACTATAATAACCTAGGACTATAATATCCAACTCTTTGCCCAAAATGCTCACTTAGAGTCTGTTTGGTTGTCAAACTGGATTCTGATTTATGTTTTCAATTTGACTAAATTCAATAATTATGTGTTTGACAGATAATTTTGATTTTTTACTAAGCACTGTTTTCGGATCCTATGATTCAAACTGTGCAAATCTTGAAAACAATATTTTTATATCTTCATTGTATCCAGATTTTAAATTTAAATTTTTAAATGAATTTTATTAAATAAAGATAAAATCGTTTAAAACATAGTAAACGCTTTTGTAATGTCATTAAGATACACTTTTTGATAGTTGTTATTCCTGTGAACCCTGTCATTACATATAAGATTTCCATAATGAATTAATGCTTTTCAACTCCAAGAACACCAATATAAAATACTTTCATATATGTAGAAAATAAGCATAAAGTTGATAATATTTTTACATAAAAGATCAACTAATAACCATTAATAAAGATTTTACAATAAGCCACGTCAAATTACATTACAATCAAAGTTTAGCTACTAACCCTACAAAAAATCATATAAATATACCAATGCTCCATGTTTTTTTTTCTCCAACAAATTCTTACAAAACCTGTTAAGAAAATAAAAAGTCCTTTTAGAGTTTCAACTCTACCCATCAATATTGACAATAATAACAATATAAGAAGGTTTTACCTTTCCAATGTTAACAATTTTTCTATCACATTGGTCTTGTCCAAAACATGGAGTTCATAACGTATATCCACGTACCTATTGAGCACCAATAAGTTTCCCTAAAATGACAAAAGTGATCCTATCAACCTATACATTTCTTTGGATAATCATCACAAATTCTTCCTAAAATAAAAAGTCAATACTCAAATTAGTCTACATATATAGCAATCTAAGTGTTCTTATATATCATTCAAGCACTAAACTCACCACTTTGTTGGTCTTAATTCTCCCTACTATGTGAATATACATGTATTTCTTCTCCAAAAAATTATTTACAACAAAATGTAGTCCAAAAGCAATAAAAAATATAAAGTACCATATATCATGCAAAAAATATGTACAACCCTACAAACTTAGCCCATTCAAATTGCACACAGTCAATGTCATTTTATGTATAAGTAAGTGGTGTACCTTTCATCTGTATACAAAAAAGTGAATCTTAACATATGACACTAAAGTTCTAGTTCAAATTGTTTGAAGTTCTACAGTACATATCATATCTACAATTGAAGTGTTCTTGGACAATATTATATCATGCATAAATCGATAACATAATAACCGCATTCAATCACACCCAATTGTTTAGGACACTATGCATAGAACATAAGAAACATAGATATGGTAAATAAGGTTTCTATGAACTAACTTGCCACTTACTTGCATTGTCATTTCACCTACGTTGACAACCTTCCAACTTGGCTTCTTCTTTTTGAGATGTTGAAGGACCTACGTATGCATATATGGAATGAAAAATATTTTAATTATTGACATAAAATAATTAATCATTATATGCTAAACTGTATAGTAAGTATCACATCATTCCAGCTACTTCCATAGCATCCTCATGGATACAACTTTTCAGAGGGTAATCCAAAATCAACATCTTTTGTGTAATCAACAACTACCAAACTCCAGTGGCTGCTATATGGTTGCTATATATTCAAATAAACACAGAAATTGTTATACTAGTTATACTAAACTATGTATCCCCAATTTCTACACAACATACCCCAAATTATAAGGAAACATGAGAAGTGGATTTTGATATGTTTCTAGTAATCTAGCATTCAACACTTGCGCACGTGATTCTTTGTAAGTAGATATTGAAATAGATTTATCGTCCAAGACTTGTACAAACTCATAGTATTGGACTTGTCAACAATTTTGTATAAGTATCTATGAATGTAATAATCACAATGAATAACTATTCAACCCAATTTGTAATCATAAGATAGTATTATATCAATAATGTCACTTAAATCATGTACGCATTGAGGTAAGGTGTTGATATTGGACACATACGGAAAAATCATGGAGCACGTCAAGCAATATGCATCATTTTCTTTGGATCCCGAATACGCCAATAAATACTTTCATCTAGATCGGTGACTTACTATGCTCAAGTTCTTGAAGAAAACAACGTAGAACTACTGGAAAACTTTGAAGATGTGTCATTGGGTTGATTTCTAGATCTTTTGAGATCTTCTTAACTTCCTTCTATCATACATTTAACATTAGTAATAATCTATTCTATCACATATAATATTATCCAATCGGAAACACATTACCTTTTCCTTGTCAATAATTACTAGATGTTGTGGTCATAATAAATGTGAACTTATTTCCTGCGATAGTATGTTGGTCTCTTCCTTCAATGGTATGAGAATTGAACAATCACCATCAACGACCACATAAATTGACACTCTCATGTGGTCACCATCCAATTTAGAGTCGAAAATCGGCTCCAACCACATTATCCTTCAATCCAGTTGCTAAAAGACAAGAAGTTCCATCCTATTTTGAAGTCATTGTAAGATAAGTAGATTAATATTAAATCATACTTCACAACAATTGTATGAAATATAATCAATACTAACTTTTATCTTCTTTAAGCTTGCAAACTTTTTTTACTCATCTTCCTTATCTAGAGGTTTCTTTTTCAGTTTGACCTTCTTTTTCGTCTTCTACTTCAACTGGTTCCTCTTTAAGTTTTTATTTTTATTTTAATTTTTTTATGCACAATCACTATCTGAATCTTTAAGTTCTTTCTCTTTAGCACCTTTGGATGAGTTACGAGTTTTTTTAACATGTTTCAATTTTCCCTTTCAAGTCTCATAGAGATTCATCACTTTTACAGCATTCGGAGCTCTTCTTTTGTTTGAGCAATTCCTCCTCCAACTCTTTAATCCATGCAACCATTCTCACTTGTTCTGTTGAAAATGATTTTTCAGACTTGTCTTCATCCACCTTTTTCTTTCCTTTTAGGGTATGAAAGTAGTTGGTATTTGTGACAAATTTACCCACCTCTTGAATCTATCATGATCAATCTTTAGTTCCTAATGCTCGTGTTAGTATCTCCCCACTTGAATTTGCATTCGAACCATTTCCATTTTTAGTAGCGAAGATTTCATCCTATCAAGTGAAACAAGAATATAATTAGCATTTATCCATGCAAAAGTATTACTTATATTAAATACTTACTATCCGACCAACCACTTCCTTCGTTTCTTTATCAAGAATTTGTCCATCTCAAGTCATGCGAGCCTTTTTCCATAGGATGCATCAATCAATTAGATCTGCATTTGATGAAGATTCTTTCTACACATACTTCATACTTTTTAGGATTTGTTGAACCTCAATAATAATATAAACCTATTTATTAAGACTACTCTTCAGCTAGATTTACATAGCCCTTTCATGACGTTGATGGTTATATGCGTTCTTTTTTTTGCATTTCTCGACCCTTTTGGCTAATAGTCTTCATAAAAATTAGATAAATTAATGTTTAAAATTTTAGGATATTCTTGAACATAAATACATAAAAATAATAAATATTTCAGTCATTGTACTTGTTGGAATTGGTGTCCTAATTCTTCCGGAGTCTCGTAGTTTGTAATTTATACACATTGTTATGAATAAAATAAGAGTTATTTTATCTAGCATTTACTCATATCCAATAAACAAATCTCCATGGTTATTGTATGTAAACTTAAGCATGCATATGAGATATACAAGTGGATCATGCCTTAAGTGATAACCTAAATAGGTTTGTAGTATAAGGATTAAGGTGAGATACCTGATCCTGGAGACACTACGGATACGCCCTGCTTTATAGAGGTTTTCAAGTGTTGTAAACTACTACAGATGGTAGATTTTGACCATTCATGTGGAGTCATGCGAGCGAGGGTGTCCTATACAAAGAGTTTGTATAAGATCGGACCATAAGATGACTAGACTCTGTATATAATGCTGTTGATACTGGAGACTTACATCTCACTTAAATGACCACAGGTGACATGACCTCAATCCTGAGTGTTTTGGGAACTCCTGTCTTTGAGGGCAGTCCTTTGATTAGTATGGGTGAGAGTGACTAAATTGTCAACTTAATATACCTACCTTTTTGGGGACTTGTCTAATTTGGGAGCTGGGAACTCAATTACACAAGATGAAATTCACTCCTTCCCTGAAGTAGGGGTAAGTAGATAGATTACTCCCTTAAGGATTGATTCCGGGGCTTGAACATAGTGGCCACAACTTCTATTTAAAAGAGAGGACTCAATCATAGTAAGATTATGACTTATATTCATTAAAAGGATCAGTGGTACTTAAGAAGTTAGATGTAACTATAGGGGCATAACGGTTATTAGTCGAGCTGTACTTACGAGTGATCTTTGAAGGTTATCACACCGTTGATTGGTTAAGATGGACACATAATATATCCGTAGTAAGAAGAATTCAACTGTCGATCTTTAGTGGAGTGCTTGGCAGTTAACAGATGGTGGATCCCGTGACTAAAGAGTTAATCAGTTATTCACGTTCCATTGGAGCTTCGAGCTACATGTCCATAAAGTTCTCTTGGTAGCTCAATGGATTCAAGTTGAGAATCAGTTCTTGGTGTTGATTTGAAATATTCAAATTGACAAGAGGTAATTTGATTATATATGATATGATTGGTATGATGTATAAGAACATCTAGTGGAGGATTAATGTAAATGAGATTTACATTAAGTGCCATGGAATAGAAAAAAGTTATGGTTTATATATTTCATGAGATGAAATATTAAAACTATAGGTTATAAATATAGTATGGTAAATTGGTTATCATTTATATTTAGAATAATATTAATTATTAGATAATTATCTCTTTTTCTCTAATAACCAATTGAGTGGGAGGTTATTGGTAGTTTCATGTTAACCGTAAGATAAAAGAAAAAATGTTTTTCCTAATTTTGGTAAGTTGTTGATTTGAGATTTCTAATCTCGAAAAGTTCTCACGGAATGGTTGTCAAGTAAATCAGATTTACTAAACGACAGCTTGGAGAGACTAGACCATCGTGGAGTGTTCCTACACGATAGACACTCAGCTGAACGACGAGCTAAACGATCGCATAGCTTTTGATAAACGAATATGCATCTACCTATATGATAGGCTATATCATCTCCCACTTGCTCAATCATTTACATGATTTTTATTCCTCCGGTTTCTTGCCTCTAACGAAGTCCACATAGAGCCCACACTCTAAATTCTCACACCGAGAATATCGAGGTAACCTTGTTGGTGGTGTCATACTCAACTCAACACAGTCGAAGTTCTATGGAGGCCATTCGTGGTGTTTGTGACTTTATGATCGCTTTGTTTGAGTTTGCTGTGATCGTGCAGTATAGCAGTCATGTTGTACCAACGTTCGAGTGTTGCAATGTTGCGATTTGTTCGAGCGTTCGTGATCAAGGAACTTGAAGATGAGTCTTCAAAGGTTTGTTGATTTTTTCCCTTGATCTGTAGAAAAGAATGTTGTAATCTCAATTTATGCATAACTGTATTGTTTCTGTTTGGAGTGTAATTGTGTATATTCATATATGATTGAAATTTGGGAAGATCCTTCCGCTGCTTATGGAAATCCTCATGTCCGATTTCCTTCAGTACTTACTTGAAACTCCTTTTTAAGTCAAGAACTAACTTATTTGTGACATATGCAGGAAAATCATTGATAGTCCACAGTAAGACAACCCGCAAAGTGAAATATTCTTTTTTATATGCATCCAAACACTGGACCCTTTCTTCCCACAAAAGTTTCAAGTCGTCAATCAAAGGTGCTAGATAGATATTTATATCATATCCTGACTATTTTGGACCCAATATCAAAATTATCAACATCAAATACTTTCATCTCATACACGACCATGGTGGAAGATTGTATATTGTAGTACTCACATCGTTAAATCTCCAAACGGATTCACTCCATCGGTGGAAAAACCTAAACGAAGATTTCTCGATTCTGAACCAAAAGTTGCCCATAAGTGATCTATTAACCTCTAAGATGGAGAATCGGCTAGGTGTCGCATAATACCGTTTACTTTCCTATCAGTTGCATGCCAACACAAATTCTTTGCATGTTTAGAGCTCTTAAACATCCTTATGAACCTTGGAACAATTGGAAAGTACCACAATTATTTAGCAGCCACTCATTTTATCTCTTCAGCTGAGTTTTTAAGTATCTTCCATCTTGATAAATTACACTTAGGACATTTAGTGATGTTTGCATACTTTTTTCATATAAAAACAACAATCATTTGAACATACATATGTTTCTTGGTATCTCAATCCTAAGGCATATAATGTTTTTTTTCGCTTCAAGGAGATCATTAATTATGGACAACAATTTTGAAAAGCTAGAATTACTCCATCCAAACCTAACCGTTAAGTTGTACAATCTTACAAGGTTCGATAACCATGTGAATTTTTTACATCCAGGGTATAAAAGCTTCTTAACATCATCAAATATAGTGTCAAACCTATTGGGTACACCAAAAAATTGTTCACGAGTAGATTGCACCATGTCAAGTACATTAAATAAATCACTATCTTCTTCATAATTTTCAGTCACATTATTCTCTAATCCGTTGTTAACATTTTTTTGTTGAAAATCTTCTCCATGCCGAAACCATACCTTATAACTTTGATCGATTCCTTTGGCATACAAGTGATACCTAACCATTGTAACATCATTGGATACACAATTTCCACATTTGAAACATGGACATCTAATTATATTGGAACCATTGCTATGGTGTAAACCAAATTCAATGAACTTTTCTATTCCTAACTCATATTTGCTAGACATCATGTTTTCCATCATCCATGACTTGACCATTGCATAAAAATAGAAAACTTAGTTCTTCGTAATTAGCCCCCAAACAAGGAAAAAATTGCTCAAAATGTTATTTGTCAATCTGGTATGAAAAGGAAGTATATTCTCCAACTTTCAAAAATTAAACTTAAAATAAATATCCATCAACTTACACTTACCTATTAAAATGGAAACTAAAACAACCCAAGTGTACACATAACCATGGTGGAAGATTGAACCATGAAAAACATATATTTCAAAAAAACCTAAATATGCATAAACCATACTCTATTGAACAACAGACATACATGTGTATAAACAAGAAATATCGAACTTTAACACAAATCTAATTAAGTCAAATGGCAAGAACTAAAATCTAAAAATAAAGGTTTAAATAAAATGAAAATAATTACTTCACCACAACTGTTTGGCTTCGAAAGTGGCAACTCTGGTGTGGATGCCGATTATTTGACTATGACCGTCATAAATATGGTGGTGAACGATGGTGAGTATCGACGGAGAACGAAGAGCGAAACGAAGAAACGTCGGAAAGCGTTCGTGAGGCTAACTGATTCGACTCGTTGGAAAGCGTCTGATATGGAAATAGGGAAACGAAGAAACGTCGAGGCTGATTGTTTGGTTTCGCAGTTCAACTGGCTGACGAGGGTAGGGAAAAAGTCTACTTCAAATTATTGGAAATAATGTTAAGTTAGGGTTTTATTATATTTTTATTAAAAAAATTAATTATTAATTATATTTAATGAAAATTAATAAATGTCATTAATTAACGACATTTTAAAATTGTCACATACAAGAAATAAAAAAAACTTTCGCTTTTTCTTACAAAAAACGTGAATTTTCACATTTATGATATTTTTTCCTTTCCTCTCTCTCAAATTTACTATACAAATATATCATGGTAGGTCAAATTTCTTTTAGTGATAAAACATGTTTATAAATAAATTAATAATAGTTTATTGTCAACTAATATTTAGTAACTATATTTAGTTTTATAATTTATAAATTGTTAGATTGTATCATCACACAGTGGAAGCGATGAGGATCGATAAGCACTTTAATTCATTTATTTTGGTAGAAACAAAAACATGCTATAGCAGAAATTAAATGGGTTTCAAGTCATACATTTGAAGAACTCTTGAAATCTCGATTTCAGCTGCAAATCTCTCCAAATCTTTATATAGACCACCACAAGATCTTCCCTACTATTCTCTTAGTATTCTAAATTGAGTCGTGGGACTCAAAATAAGTTAGAATCAAGGGAACTTGGAGAATGCTCACAGCAGCAACCCAATGAAGAACTCTTTATTCAACCGAATTTTCAACAAAATTCTATTGATTGTCTTGCCTCAAACTCACTCAAATCTCTTCAATATATTGCAGACTATCATGCAAAGAGAATGGTTGCATGAGATACAACTCATGCTTGAAGTAACTGAAGCTCAAGATGGTGGGTTTAGTGTGAGCTACTTGAAGATGAAGATGGAAAATCCCGATTTTCTATTTGTGTAATTTTTTTATTTCCAAAATCTAAATGTGATTTTAAAATCACTTTTGATTCAAAAATCATAATTTATTAATTTTATAAATTAATTTTCTAATAAAATTAATAAATAATTATTTAAAACAATTTAAATAGTTCTAATTAATTCAATATCCAATATTAAATTAATTTTTATACAAATCCATTTTCATATATTTAAATAATAATTCTCAAATTCCGTTTAATTCAAATTTGAACATTTCAAATCAACTTATCACACTAAGCTAATCCATTTCCGAGCTAGTAGGGGGACCTTGTGGACCTATAGATCATGGGCTCTAACGATTTGAGATTAATAGGCGAAACTCATTAGACTGAACTAAACCTCATTCATTAACTAATGGATCACTCTACTAAAACCCATAATTGAACTCCCCTCACTGTAGATATATTATGTCCACTCGATATAACCATGATTAGTAAGTTAACCCTTCACAGGTTATTTGTAATAACGGTTGGGTCGAATCTCTGTTTTACCCTTGAAATTATCTCTTGTTCCTTAAGTCCCACTGATCCCCTAATAAACAATTGTTTTGTGATCCAATCAATAAAACTGAGTCCCTCTCGGGTCAATGAGTGGGTGGGGCCTCTTGTTCAAGACCCAAAATCAGCACTTAAGGGAACGACCTCTCTACTATCCCTAACAGCAGGTAGGAGTGAATTCCGTCTTGCACCCAATGTCCTCAGTTATCTATCTGGTCTTACCCTTGAAATGGGAGGTTATTAAGCCAGCACTGTTTAGCCAACCCTCATCTATGCAAATCTAAGGATAATTCCAAATAAATAGAAGTTCATAGTTAGTTCAGGATTAAGGTCAAGTTACCTAGATCATCGCTTTGAGATAATCAGTCTTAAACAGTAAACATTATTATAAAGTAAGAGTGACTAATTTCGTGGTCCGATCTTGTACAAACCCTTTTGCACAAGGACACCCGCACTTCTCATGTCCCAACACAAACAAATTAGGATCACTTCATTTGTAGCACTTTACAACTCTTTGTAACAACTACAAAGTAGGTCACATCCAATTGTATTACCAGAATTAGGCACCCAACCTTATTCATATACTATAAATCATTTTAACTATTTACTCGAACCTGATCCGCTTTTATGTCTCCACATAAATTTCAAGTACTCATGTAATAGCCAAGGTACTTTTAGGTTTATTGGATTTATTATAAGCAAAACATCTATTCAATAACACCTTATTGAATTTTTCAGAATAAGTTCCATTGTTTACAAACCACGAGTTTTAGGACATAAAACCCAGCAATACAATGCGGGCGACAATGCAAAATTTGGGGGTGTACTCTTCCTTATCTTTATTTCAAATTTTGCGTTATCACAACGCATGTTAGTTTTTCAAGTTTTATCACTGCATCTTCTTTAATCACCGCAATCATTTGACATAGATAAATTAGTGAGTTACTGCATTTTGTTTCTTTGCCAAGTATGATTTCAATGATGAAAAATACGCTTCTATTTCTTTCGTATATATTCGAGTCAACTTAATCTTAAGATATTCACCTCATGAAATATTTCTAGAAATTAGGGGTTTGCTAGCTTTCCTTCAAACTCTCTTTACGACGCATTCTAGACCATCGCATAACTTATTTTAATCTTTTGGCAATGAGAACATTGTCGCATTTTAAATTTGAAGGTGAGGTATTTATTTTCGACCTTGCTATTTTTTTAAAAAATATATATATTTTTGAGAATAACAACTCCACTGTCACCGCAATAGAAAACCCATGTTGATAAGAGTTAAGTTGTGAAAAATACTTACCCATAGTTGGATGTCCACATGACACACGATGGGCAAGCCAAAACGAAAGTAAGTCACCAGGATCAATGCATAAATCAATGACTGCAACTCCACTGCCAAATCAGTAGGAGTTTAGTCTGAGAAAGAGTGTATTGCTCGTAGTTGGATGTCCACATGACACCCATGGGGCAAGCCAAAACAAAGGCAAGGCACTTGGTCAGCACAAGGTCAGAAAAAATAAGCAATGAGAAAATTTTTTGTGCAAGGATAAAATCATTTGACACCCGGTAGAAAATTTCTCTTTGAAATAAATCATTACGATGTTCCGTGCACTTTTAGCAAAAGTTCTTTTGAAAGTTAAACTTGTAGTCCCTAGGTCTTAGAAATATTTTAAGAAGAGACTTGAATAAGACTTAAGGAAATTCTGGTATATAGGATTCGAACGAAGTATTCTTGAGAAATCTAGGAAAAGAACTTTGCAGTTGACTTGCTAAAGGAATCTTTAGCTTATGCTTGAGGACAAGTATTGTTTAAATTTGGGGGTGTGATAATGGGTAGAAATACATGTTATCATAGTGTTAAGTTCTTAAACAATGTTGGATTGCATTGATGAAATATGTTAAATTGCGTCCATTAAGCATAAATTCTATAATATTGCGGTTGCATGCGTTGAACGCATTAGAACTATTGATTTTTGTATTTTTGTGCAGAATATGCGTTAATGCAATGCAAAGATTGCGATCATAGGAATTCAGTGGTCGAGCACAACTTCACCACAAGGGTTTGTGTTGATCGTGCTCGCAAACATTTGCCCGAGAAGGATCACCGCAACTTGGTTAGCGCAGCATGGTGGGTGCATCTGGGTGAAAGGCCAATTAAGAGCGATGGGACAGAAAGCTAATGACGATCGAATCCAAATTAAGTTGACAGCCGATAATGGTCAAAAAGTACATTCAGCTTTATCAGTAACAATCATTCGGCGCGTCAATCAGGAATTAATGGTGTCCCATCTGTACAACCAGGAGAGAGAAGCTACCTTTCACCATGGATGCTCTATAAATACCAAGTGCATTTTTCAGAAAAGGGGTTCACCACTTTTACAATATTTTGTTGCAGTTCGCACAACTTCGTTTTTAGTTTTCTTTCATCTTAAGGCGGACGCGAGGGAGAAAGTTGTTCCGGAAGATTGTTCCGGTAAACTTGGAAGAGCGTCGAAAGCTCCAAAGACAGAGAGAGGGCCGACGCCTGCGGAAGCGGGAATATCTTTGATCAGAATAGAGATTCTAGTGTAAAAAGCCTCGGTCAGCAAGGAATTGCTACCAGGCTCTCTACCTTAAACTTTCACTGGCATTTTGTACTCAACTCATTTATAAGAATAGAATTTCTTTCTCTATATTTGTTCACTCTTTGTTATTCATGCATGAGTAGCTAAATCAGTTGAATGGGTTGAGAAGCATTTAGCTGGCACAACTAGGGAATCTTTATTCTTTGCGATTATCTTGTTTATGTATGCGTCATTCGTCCATTAGAGATATTCGGGAGGGTAGTTTAAGAATAGGATCTAAACTTGATAAGGTCAGGTTAGAATCTAGGTTTGGAAGAACCAGATTAGAATGCATAAACAAGAGATAGGCGCTTAGGAATGAGCACTATTTGTTATCGACGCATCGCATGTATCCTAAAGATAGGATATGATTGTATGCGGTCACCTTGCTTTCATACATCTTGCATCAATGCATAGAACAAGAGTAAAGACTTAGGGATAAGCTCTATGGACATTTTGCATTCAACACATGCATCCTAGATTTAGAAGCATCGCATTTGCATTGGAAAATGACTTGTTGTGCATGGTAGTAACATGATCGCATAGTCTGACACATTCCCGAGTAACGCTAGCTAAAGATCTTCTCAACTCGTTCATCACATACTCATTGCATCTATCAACGCAACTTTCGTTTCTCAAATCTGCCGCATTTATTTATTTCTTTTTCATCAACGCAAACAACAAACCAAATACTTCATTTATTTACCCGGCTACCGCAAAGTTTTCATCAAAATTACCAACGCAATCTATTTTTACAAGTCCCTGTATTCGACCCTGGACTTACCAGGAAACTCAGGGGAATTTACACTTGAATTCCGCTGGGGAAACTTGAATGCACAACGCAATTCCATCAACACATATCATCCGTATTTCCATTCAATAAAATAACGCATCACCCACTTACTATGAACTACTTCCCCCGTTCACCGTGGTATTGACTCATACATCCACTTTCCGGATGGAGGTCACTTCTAGGGTGACACGAAGTGTCATATGAATCTTGCGGTGTGAACTATGTGGAGACGTGGCAGTTGAAATCGTACACTTGATTTCTATTCGAACAACTTCCCCTTATTCACCAAAATCTAGATTTAAGCTAAAAAATATTTTCTGAATGAAGGTCACTTCCAGGGTGACATGAAGTACCGCTTAAATCTAGATTGTGAACTCTTAGGTTTTTTTCGGCTAATAAAAGCAACCCTAAGTCTATGTGGTTTATCCAAGTATAACAATTATAAATGGACATAAACCTATGACGTTTAGGTGATAAACCATTTTATTACCTCACACTGCTCACATATGCTCATAAAATCGGTTACCAACGCTCAGTAATTTGGCCATAATCCCTAGGTAGGAGGTTTCTGTAGACTGTCAACTTAAATACCCCCAGCCTTCGACAGGATTATTTACCGGTTGAGTTTGTAACCCGAGTTTTACAAGTTTCACGACCTCTTTTAACTATTAAAACAAGTGGTTAACTTATGTGAGCATGCAGCTATTCTTCATTTTGGATTTTAAATATCTAACCCAATTTTATAACAGCTTATAAAACTTTAAACATGCTAAACATTCACAACATACAAAAGGGCATTGAATATTTAATATAACACTTATATTAAATACAAGAAACCCTAATATGCATACTATATATTATAACAACTTATAACATACTTTCACTGCATGTAGAATGCTTCCTACAGTGGGATTTAAAATCTAAATGGCATACTGTATGCAATACAAGATTTACTTAATTATAACATACATCCTATGCATAAATAATTAAACACAGACTGATATGGTTTTAGTTTTGGTAAAAACAAGCAAGCAAAAGCCTAATTATTACAGAACAACTTCAAAATCACTTGAACCGCTCCAAACCGCTTGAACCGGATCCAAACTGTCTGAACCGGACCAACCAAAAACCATTAGAGGTTGAACCAGATCGAACTTCAAGAGAACCAGTCGAACCGACTGCTCTTGCTTCATGCTCAAAATCTCGCTAAGGTTCATCGTTTAGCAATGACGACCATCGTCATGCGTTTGCCTGATCGTTTAGTGTTTGCTTGATCGTGTAGCACCAATGCATGGCGCCCGACCAAGCTACACGATCATATAGTGTCTGCCCTCCATCACATAGTGCCATCGTCTAGTACCGGACAACGCTACACGATCGTCTAGTGTCTCATACTATCGTGCAACTCCATCGTCTAGCGCCAGACAAATACTACATGATCTCTTAGCCCATCGTCTAGCGCCTCAACTTAATCGTTTAGCGTGCGCACAAAGGTAAGCAATCGTATAGTGCTATCGCATAGCACCTCGACGCATCACTTAGCTGCCGCATAAAGGTAAATGATGGTGTAGTGCTATCGCATAGCTCTTTAACACATCGTTTAGCTCCCACGCGAAGCTACAAGATCGTGTAGTGCCATCGTATAGCAATTCAATGCATCGTTTAGCTCCCGCAGGTACACGATCGTCCAGCGCACAATACTTCAACGCTCAACGTCCAAAGTTACATGATCGTTTAGCTTTTCTTCACATCGTCTAATGCCTGAAGCTAAACGATCATCTAACACTAAACCTCAATGACAATATGAATAGAGGCTGATAAACTGGAATCTGCAATGCGGCCTCTTCACTTGTTTCCGATTACAACTTAATTTCGACTCTAATGACTTCAAATAAATTATAGACTCTTGGGAACACATATAGGCTCATCAAGCAAGAGCCAAGTACAAATTCAGTTGAGAAATCAAAGAGAAATAAAAAGCCAAATCTGAGAAAATCATATCGGTACAACAGTTTCATATAACTCATATAAAACACATACCATACAAAAATTAAACCGAATTGAATGCTTATATGATGCTTTAATACCAATTGTTAGATTGTATCATCGCACAACGAAAGCGATGAGGATTGATAAGCACTCCAATTCATTTATTTTGGTAGAAATGAAAACGTGCTATAGCAGAAATTAAATGGGTTTCAAGTCATACATTTGAAGAACTCTTGAAATCTCGATTTCAGCTGCAAATCTGTCTAAATCTTTGTGTAGACCACTACAAGATCTTCTCTACTATTCTCTTGGTGCTCTAGATTGAGTTGTGGGACTCAAAATAAGCTGGAATTAAGGGAACTTGGAGAAAACTCACAGCAGCAACCCAATGAAGAACTCCTTCTTCAACCAAATTTTCAACAAAATTCTATTGATTGCCTTGTCTCAAAGTCACTCCAATCTCTTCAATATATTGCAGACTATCATGCAAAGAGAATAGTTGCATGAGATGCAACTCATGCTTGGAGTAATTGAAACTTCCCTACTATTCACTTGGTGCTCTAGATTGAGTTGTGGGACTCAAAATAAGTTGGAATCAAAGGAACTTGGAGAAAACTCACAGCAACAACCTAATGAAGAACTCCTTCTTCAACCGAATTTTCAACAAAATTCTATTGATTGCCTTGTCTCAAATTCACTCCAATATTTTTAATATATTGAAGACTATCATGCAAAAAGAATGGTTGTATGAGATGCAACTCATGCTTGGAGTAATTGAAGCTTAAGATGGTAGGTTTAGTGTGAGCTATTTGAAGATGAAGATGGGAAATCCCAATTTTCCATTTGTGTAATTTTTTTATTTCCAAAATCTAAATTTTATTTTAAAATCACTTTTGATTCAAAAATTAAAATTTATTAATTTTTAATAAAATTAATAAATAATTATTTAAACAATTTAAATAATTCTAATTAATTTAATATCCAATATTAATTAATTTTACCCAAATCCATCTTAATATATTTAAATCATATTTAAATATTAATTTTCAATTCCGTTTAATTCTAATTTGACATTTCAAATTAACTTATCACGCTACTCTAGAGCTTATCCATTTTCGAGCTAGTAGGGGGACATCGTGGACCTACAGATCATGATTCCAACAATTCGAGATTAATCAGCTAAACTCATTAGACCAAACTAACCTTCATTCGTTAGCTAATGGGTCCACTCCACTAAAGCCCATAGTTAAACTTCCTCTCACTGTAGATATATTATGTCCACTCGATATAACCATGATTAGTAAATTAATCCTTCATAGGTTGTTCGTAATAACAGGTGGGTCGAATCTCTGTTTTACCCCCGAAATTACCTCTTGTTCCTTAAGTCCCACTGATCCCCTAATAAACAATTATTTTGTGATCCAATCAACAAAACCGAGTCCCTCTCGGGCCAGTGAGAGGGCGGGGCCCCTTGTTCAAGACCCAAAATCAGCACTTAAGGGAACAACCTCTCTACTATCTCTAACAGCAGGTAGTGGAACTGTCATCGCTGGTCAAAGGAGAAGAATAAGTCTAAGGCCAAGGCAAAACAAGGTAAATATGATTTACTAGTTTTGGAAACTTGTTTAGTGAAGAATGATGATTCTGCCTAGATTATTTACTCTGGGGCCACTAATCATGTTTGTTCTTCTTTTCAAGAGATTAGATCCTGGCGGCAGCTTGAGGCTGATGAGATGATGATGCGAGTAGGAACCGGGTACGTTGTCTCAGTTGTGGCAGTGGAAGGACTCCAGTTGACTTTACATAATAAATTTATCATTTTGAATGATGTTTATGTTGTTCCCGAGTTAAAACGAAACCTAATTTCTGTAAAGTGTCTGATTGAATGTAAATATACTCTCAACTTTTCGGTGAATAAAGTGCTTATTCTAAAAGATGGTGTTGAGATTTGTTCGATAAAACTGGAAATAATTTGTATGTGCTAAGGCCGTTAGCAACAAATTCCCTCCATAACATAGAGATGTTTAAAACTGTCGTAACTCAAAATAAAAGACTTAAGATTTCTTATAAGGAAAATGCCCAACTTTGGCACCTTCGATTAGGGCACATTAGTCTCAATAAGACCGAGAGGTTGGTGAAGAATGGCTTCTAAGCGAGTTAGGGGAAAATTCTTTACCTGTGTGCGAGTCATGCCTTGAAGGCAAGATGACTAAAACACTTTTTACTGGAAAAAGTTATCGAGCCAAAGAACCTCTAGAGTTAGTGCATTAAGACCTTTGTGGTCCATTGAATGTGTGAGCTAGGGGAGGCTACGAGTGTTTCATCACTTTTACTGATGATTACTCTCGGTATGTGTATGTTTATTTAATGTAACGTAAGTTCGAATCCTTTGAAAAGTTCAAAGAGTTCAAAACTGAAGTTGAAAACGCATTGGATAAATGGATTAAAATACTTCAATTAGATCGGGGTGGAGAGTTTTTGGATTTTGAGTTCCAAAATTATATGATAGAACATGGAATCGTTTCCCAACTCTTAGCGCCAGGTACACCTCAGCAGAATGGTATATCGAAGAAGAGAAAAAGAACCTCGTTGGACATGGTTCGATCGATCATGAGCTACGCTTCCTTACCGAACTCGTTTTGGGGTTTTGTAGTGGAGACTGCAGCTTATATCCTCAACTGTGTTCCTTCTAAAAGTGTTTCCAGAATACCTTTGAAGTTGTGGAACGGGCGTAAAGCTAGTTTGTGTCAGTTCCACATCTAGGGTTGCCCAGCACATGTGCTTGAGGCTAATCCTAAGAAACTAGAACCACGTTCGAGGTTGTGCCTATTTGTAGGCTACCCCAAAGATACATGAGGGGGTTACTTTTATGATCTAAGAAAACAAAGTGTTTGTGTCGACAAATGCTACCTTCCTGGAGGAGGATCATATGAGGGAGCACAATCCACGTAGTAAAATCGTGTTACATGAACTTTCCAACGAAACTATTGAAACACCTGTATGAACAAGCACAAAAGTTGTTGATGGAAGTTCATCCAGTAGGTCAAATTCACCTCAAGAGTTGAGGGAACCTCGACGTAGTGGGAGGGTAGCGAACCCACTTGTTCGCTATATGAGTTTCACTGAAATCTTGGCTATGGTAGCCGA
The DNA here is from genome assembly GCF_009727055.1 of Benincasa hispida. Lineage (NCBI taxonomy): Eukaryota > Viridiplantae > Streptophyta > Magnoliopsida > Cucurbitales > Cucurbitaceae > Benincasa > Benincasa hispida. The sequence goes on along the minus strand of NC_052358.1, from coordinate 60,978,458 downwards.
TGGCGAAGTTAAGGATCCGTTGTCTTATAAGAAGGAAATGTAGAATGTTGACCGAGATGTTGACTCCACGATGGAGGCTGAGTATGTAGTGACTTGTGAAGTTGCTAAGGAGACCGTTTGACTCAGGAAGTTCCTGTGTTCCAGACATGTCTATGCCCATCACCCTTTATTGTGATAATAGAGGTGCTGTGGCGAACTCCAAGGAGCTTAGGAGTCACAAACGTGGTAAACATATAGAGCGAAAGTATCATCTCATCTGTGAGATTGTGCATCGAGGGGACATGATAGTCACAAAGATGGCTTTGGAGCACAAGGTTGGTGAGCAGTTTACGAACGCTCTGACGGCTATAGTTTTTTAGGGTCACTTACAGAGCATGGATCTATAGAACTGTCTGCAACTGGACTAGGGCAAGTGGGAGATTTTGTACTGGGCCTTTGTGAAAGAGTTAAATAACATGCAACAGAAGTATCAAGGATCTATAAGCATTCAAATTCACTAATTTTGGCAAAAACTAAAGCATGCTCTTCTAAAAAATGGGTTTTTCAGATTATACTTTCGATGAACACTCCAAGAAAACGTGTGTACAGTAGCTGTCTTCACTTGATATCACCGTGAACCACCTTAAAGCCTTCCCTACTATACTCTTGGAGCTTTAGGCAGAGTTGTGGGACTCAAGAACAGTTTGAAGATGTGAAGAACCAAGAAGAGCTCACAGCAGCCGATAAGAAGAACCGTTTCTTCTAATAGAAGTTTTTTCTCTCAAAATTCTACATTAACCTTTTCTCCAACGATTCCAATCTTCTTTATATATAGTAGATGAACATGCAAAGAAATGAAGTGCATGGCTTGCAGCTCATGCTTGGAGAATCAATGTAGAGAGGATAATGGCCTTTGTGTGAGCATAAAGATGAAGGTAATGGAGAAAATTGAATCTCCATTTTGTGCAACCATGCAAAACCGTTTTTGCATTTTCTTTTAAAATAAAAAATGATTTTAAAACCATTTTAATACAAAAATGATTTTTTAAATTAATTTCATAAATTAATTTAAAATATTAATTAATTTAATACCAAATGTTATATTAATTGTTGCACAATAATCATCTTCATATATTTAAATCATAATTAAATATATATTCTCTTATTCTGTTTAATTTGAACGTTTCAAATTAATTTCTCAAGCTACTCTAAAGCTTATCCATTTACGAGCTAGTAGGGGGACCTCACGGACCTACAGATCATGGGCTCCAACGATTCGAGATTAATCGGCTAAACTCATTAGTCTGATCTAACCCCCATTCGTTAACTAATGAGACACTCCACTATAGCCCATAGTTGAACTCCCCTCACTGTAGATATATTATGTTCATTTAATAACCATAATCAATAAGTCGATCATTCACAGGTTGTTCGTAATCACAGTTAGGTTAAAAATACCGTTTTACTCCTGTGACTATATCTTGTTCCTTAAGTTCCTACTGATCCTCTAATGAACAATTCTGATTCATAATCTCTATGAATCAAATTCATTCTCTACTATGAGAAGGCGGGGCCCCGTTTGTTCAAGACCTGGAGTCAGTACTTAAGAGAACAACCTATTTGCTAACCCTAAACAGGGTAGGAGTGAATGCGATCTTGCAAGGCTATTTCCCTAATTATTCATCCGGTCTTATCCCCAAAATGGTAAGCTTATTGAGCAGTGCTGTTGGACTAGTCTCACTGTTTGCAGATCAAAGGATAATTCAGAACAAACAGGAGTTCATAGCTAGCTCAGGATTAAGATCGAGTTAACCTAGGTTATATAATAAATGAAATAGTCAGTTTTAAGAGTAATTGGTCATTATAAAGAAAGGTGACTATTTTCGTGGTCCAGTCTATATGCAAACTCATTGCATAGGATGCCCCCATTCTCATGTCTCAACATGAATGATTTGTGGATCACATCGTTTGTAGCACCTTACAACTTCTTGTAATAACTACAGAGTGAGCCACATCCAATAGTGTTACCAGGATGAGATACTCAATTTTATCCATATACTTATTAGACCATTTAGGCTATTATACTATCAACTTGATACTATTTATGTCACAACATAAAGTTACAGCATTCAGACTATAGCCAAGGATGCGTTTATTGGATTTTCAAAATAAGATGCAAAATCAACAAGTCATTATTATTGATAAAATAGAATGTTTAACACGAATTGCGAGTTCTAGGACATTCCCAACACTTAGTGCCCTAGTTTATTGTTTTGTACTTGTTTTTATCTTGTACATCTACTTGCTTTGGAAAAAGTGGGAGATTGTTGGGGTTAATGCCCTAAATCTCGTAGGGTCTTATAGTTTGTAAACACTTGTATGAACAAACACTTGTGATGTAATCATATTAGATATTTTCTTCACTATTGTCTATGAAATATGAGATATTTTAGTTGCATTAACCACAAACCAATAAACTAAGATCCTTGGATATCGTTGTAACTTAAGCATGTATGTGGAGACATACAAGTGGATCATGTCTTAAGTGATAAGCTAAATGGTCTGTAGTATATGGATAAAGGAGGGAAACCTTATCTTGGTGACACTACAGATACAACCCACTCTGTAGATGTTATAAGTATTGTAAAGTGCTACAAATAGCCTGATCTTGATCATTCTTGTGGAGACATGCGAACGAGGGTGTCCTATACAAAGGAGTTTATATAAGATCGGATCACGAAACGTTTAGTTTTGCTATATAATGTCGCTCATGACAGAGACTTTCATTTCACTCGGATGACCATAGGTAACATGACCTTAATCCTAATTGAGTTGGGAACTCCTGCCTATGAGGGTGGTTCTTTGATTTGTATAGGTGTGAGTGGCCAAATTTTCGACTCAAACCTACCACTTTGGGGATTCGTCTGATTGGGGAGTTGAGAACTCAACTATATAAGATGGAATTCACTCATTCTTCGAAGCAGAGGTAAGTAGATAGATTGCTCCCTTAAGGGTTGATTATAGGTCGGAGTTTTTAGTTGGATAAATCTTAGTGATGGAATAATAAGTTATAATTCATTGGTTGATTGTATCATTAACCATTTCTTTCTTTTGGTGTGAGGAACATATCAATCATGAATCCACTGATTTCTTGCCGCTTCCATTATTGCTGCTGGGTTCGTCCGTCGGCTTTGAACGATGTTGGCGCCAATACACTTGGTCCAAGAGTTTGTTAACTTCATAGTAGGACTATGATGTATTGTTCACTAGAGGAATCAATGGTACTTAAGGAGATAGATGTAACTATAGGGGCAAAACGGTAAATTGGCCCAGTTGTACTTACGAGTGATCTATAAAGGGTTATCGTACTGTTGATTGGTTATATTCAATGGACATAGAAATATATCTGTAGTGAGAAGAGCGCAGCTGTTGGTCTTTAGTGAAGTGCCCGACAGTTAACGGATGGTGAATTTCGTGATTAAAGAGTTTAGTCAGTTATTCACGTTCCGTTGGAGCTTCAAGCTATAGGTCCATAAGGTCCCCTTGGTAACTCAATGGATTCGAGTTGAGAATCAATTTTTGGGTTAGCTTGAAGTGTTCAAATTAACAAGAGAGAATTTGATTATATATGATATAATTAAATTGGTTCAATTATATGTGATATAATTAATTTGATGTATAACATACATTAATTAGAGAAATTTGATATAAATATGATTTATATTAAATAAAGGAGAAAAATAATTATGGTTTAAATATTACGTATGATGTGATATTAAAACTATAGGTTATAAATATAATATGATAAATTAATTATTATATTTATTTATAATTAAACAATTATTTGTTAATTGTGGTTGGTTATTTTCTCTATTAACCGTGAAGGTGGGAGGTTATGTTCAGTTTTGAATAACTGAAGGATAAAATGAAATGTGTTTTCATTTTTGTTATTTGATTGGTTCATTTAGTAAATTACTAATCGCTTACTCACGAGAGACTACACGATAGCCCTCACGAGAGACTAAACGACAACAAGAGATTTACTAAACGATCGTGTAAACAATTTAGAGAGATTTACTAAACGATTGTGTAAACGACTGAGTGAGATTTGCTAAGCGATTGGCTAGGTGATTCTCACGAGAGCGAGATTATCTAAACGATCAAGCATTCTCAGTCTATGTGATAGACAGAACTTTCTCCCACATGCTTGATCTTGTAGTTCAATCAATTTTCCTCCTTCCCTCTACCAAATACCAAGGTTGCCAAGTGGTTGTGTTGAAGGGTTCTTGTTTGAGGAGCAGACTGTTCGTGATCTGAGCGACAACGAGAGATTGGCTAGACGATTATAGCGACAACGAAAGGTTGCTATTTAATTGTTCATGAGAGCGAGAGATTTACAGAAGAAAAATTCTTCAAAGGTATGTCTCTCATTCCTTTTGTATTTGATTAAGAAAGCATGATGTATTTTTTGTTTAAGATGCATATTGTTCTTGTATGTTTGTGAACGCGTATAATTCTTTCACAATGGGCTTAGAAAGATCTTGCTTCCGCTCACTGGTTCTCTTGAATAAGAGTTCCTTCAATAAGATGGTTTCAAGAAACATATACCTTTGACTCCAGTCTAAGCTGCTCCTTCCGAATTCTCAGCTCAAAATTTTCAGTAAACCACCAAGAGATCTTCTCTACTATTCCCAACCTTGAATTTGAGTGGTGAAACTCAAGATTGAAGTGAATTTGTGAAGGAATGTAGAGAGTTTTGTGGTGAGGATGAAGAACTCGACAGGAACAAATTTTCTAGCAACTCATCCATCTCCACTTCTGCCAAATTGGAGTGTTTTTATTCTTCAACTACATGTAGGTATGATTGAACTCAGTCAAAGACACCTCCAACTTAAAGATTTGAGTGGAATAGATGTGTGAATTGTAGAATTCCACCTACTAGTTGGTGAAACATTGGATTTTTTCACTAAGTGGAAAATTATAATTTTCAAATACAATTTGAACATTAATTTCAATTAACTAAAAAATAATTTAAATTAAAATTTCAGAATTCAATTTCTCAAATTGTATTAAATTTGAAAAGTAATTTGATTTTAATTAATTAAACAAACTTGATCAATTAAATAATAATTTAATATCAAATATTAAATTAATCACACATCTAATTTTAAATATGAATCCTATTCATGTAGTTAACATTTATATTAATATTTAAATATTATAAACTCTCCAATTTCATTTAATTTTGATAAATTAAATGTTAATTAATTATATCGAATATAATTATACAAACTCTAATTTGAAGTTGAACGATTTAAATTCAAACCCTAAATTCAATTTGAACACTTCAAATTGATATCATTCCAAATTCACTCAATTTACTAATTCAAGGTGTTCATGTTTTACGAGCTAATAGAGGGACCTTATGGACCTACAGATCATGAGCTCCAACGACTTGAGATTAATTAGCTAAAACTCTTTAGACTGAATTAATCAATATTCGTTAACTATCGAGTCACACCACTATAGCTCGATAGTTGTACTCTCCCCACTGTAGATATATTTGTGTCCACTTGATTTAACCATAATCAGTAAGTCGACCATTCATAGGTTGTTCATAATAATGGCTGGGTCAAATGTTGTTTTATACCCGAAATTGCGTTTTGCTTCTTAAGTTCTACTGATCCTCTAATGAATAATTGATTTGTGATCCAATTACTAAACCAGATCCCTCCCGGGCCAATGAGAGGGTGGGGCCCCTTGTTCAAGACTCGGTTTCAGCACTTAAGAGAACAACCTTTCTCTTATCCCTCAATTGGGTAGGCGTGAATTCCGTCTTGCACCTTATGCCCCCAATTATCTACCCGATCTTACCCCTGAAATGGGAGGTTTATTGAGCCGGCGTTGTTGAGCCAACTCTCACCTATGCAAATTTAAGGATAATCCCAAATAAACAGAAGTTCATAGTTAGCTCACAATTAATATTGAGTTACCTAGGTCATCTAAACAAAGTAGTTAGTCTTAAACAATAAACAACGTAATAAAGTAAGAGTGACTTGTTTCTTGGTCCAATCTTACACAAACTCATTGTATAGGATGCCTCTACTCCTCATGTCAATATATGAACGAATCAGGATCAGTTTGTTTGTAGCACCTTACAACAAATTGTAATAATTACAGAGTGGGCCGCATTCGATAGGGTTACCAGAATAAAGTACCCAATCTTATTCATATACTATAGATCATTTAGATTATTTACTCGAACCGTATCCATTCTCATGTCTCCACATAAAGTTTAAGTACTCATGTAATAGTCATGGATCTTTTAGTTTATTGGATATTTCTAAAACAAAATAAATAATTCAATATTCAATACAACTTTATTGAATCAAACTTCAATAACAACTTTATTGATTTACATAATGAGTTTATTGTTTACAAACCACGGGTTTTAGGACATAAAACCCAACCAACTCCCACTTAGACTAAAACTCAAGTGGTAACATGTATATAAATACATTGAGTTTTTCAGCTTTATAGAGAAATACAATAAACTAGGGCATCACATACCCATGGTTTGCCTTTAGGTATCACACACTCATCCTTAGGTATCACATACCCATGGATTTTTCCTCATACTTCCCTAGGTTATACAACCCGTAGTCCTAGTCTCACTAGGTGATCCTCAAACACTTTAACTGAGAGTATCTCTGTAAACATATTAGTATTCAACAGACTTCGATTCAAAACAACATAGTGAATGCATCTTATTTTCATAACTTCTTATTTTCATAATGCCTCGAGTTTTGGAAGGAAAGATGAATGAATTAAAATCACATCTAAATGAGAAGGATCACAAGGATATGAAAGAATTTTAAGAAATGTTTGAATTGAAAGTTACTACCTCTATACCAGTAAGGTGCATCTTTCTTTTTTTATGGCTCAATTGTAGGAATTTCAAAATTAAGCGTATTTAACTTGAAATAATCCTATGTGGGAGGTCTCTTGCAAATTTTTTTAAGAAGCACGTGAGTGAGGAAAATAAGTCATCTGTGTGACGATATTTATATAGGCTTCATTGACAAACATTATAAGTCTAAAGTTGACATGACATGACATAGATGCCACATAATATATTCTCTCTCTCTTAAATATGGCAACATGACATGATCATCAAAATAACACAAAATTTAACTTTTTCTCTCTCTCTAAAATAGCTGAACATTCCACAAAACAGTGTTATAGTTGTGTTTTGAGAGTAGTGCATGTGCACACATGTGTTCTTAAAGTCCTTAAAATGTCCTTCTGGCTATACTATTAATAACCATATATTATATGAATAAGAGAGAGAAAAAGGGGTATATATATATATATATTATCATTTTATCATTTTCCAAAATGATAACCTTTCAATAAAGGGATAAAAAAATGCATGAATTTTGAAATATTATATAACAAAATGAAAGCATGGAATATTATTATCTATCTGGTTTGGATTCCAATTGTCTCAACATTTATGCAAGACCACTTTGCAAGGGAAGATTATCATACTTTTTTTCAAAAAATCTTAATTTATGTATTTTATTTTTTAAATTAATGATTATGATTTAAAGTCGGAGCCCTGTTTTGGTAGTGGCAAACCATTACTTGCCAAAGATGAAACCTTTTTCTTTTCTATACATACACATGTTTATTTAAAGAATAGAAAGTAGAAATAGTGGAAAGAAAATGTTAAAAAGAAAATATTATGGGAGAGATGTTAAAGGTTCATTTAGTAATGACCTCTTTAAAAAAATATATATTAACGTAGTAAAAGGTGGATTCATCATTATGATCAAAAACCTTCTGATAAAGATAAAATGGATAATATTTGGGTACATCTCGAGTAGCATCCATTTTGATACGTTCTACTCTTATCATTCACATTATAAAGATCATTAAAATACTTTAAAAAATAAATATTAGGAATTTGTAACATGTCAAATTATGATGGGACAATTTAATGAAATGTACAAAGATAAGTGCTACCCGAGATGTACCTAAGTATTTTTCAAGTAGAATTTGAGGATATACAGTTTTTTATTTGGTGGAATTGGAGTGTATAGCAACTTTTAAGGTTGGGTTTGGAAATATGATTAAAAAGAAGAGGAAGAATTCATCATATTTATAACAAGGAGCCCCTCTGCACGTGCTACCATTTTCTTTTAATCCAATAATGCCCTCAGAAGTTGCTAAATATGTCATAAGTAGTATTCCTTTACAAACTATGTTTGTAACTCATTTTTTACAACATCCTTTCGATCATCCGTATTGAGTTTTTTTTTTTTTTTTTTTATGTTACAAATGTAATATAAGACCGTTTTTAAATATAGAAAAATAAATTAAAATATTTACAAAATATAGCAAAATTTTAGAACTATCAATGATAGATGCTCATAGACACGAATAGACTTCTATTAGTGTCTATCATTGATAGTTTTAAAATTTTGCTATATCTTGTAAATATTTTCAATAGTTTTACCATTTGAAATAATTTTCCGCTTATATATAGGGTTTATAGTTTCAAATCTTTGCCTATTAGTTTTTAAAAATAACTTATCAATAGATATAAAACTAATATGAGAAGGAAACTCTTTAAGAATGGCAAATTAGTTCCCTTTTGAAATCGAAGAAAAATGGCCAATGGTACCATTTGGAAAAAATTTTAAAAAAAATTGACTTATGCAAAAAAAACTTTTGGAATATGTGTTATTTTTATTGAGAAAGTAGGTTCATATCTATCACAAAAATTTACAAATAATGTTCATAACTCATTTTTTTACAACATCCTTTCCACCATCGATATGGTTCTTTTGGGGTGTATAGGAGTGATGTATAGGGCTAATAGTTTTAAATCTGTCTTTTTGTTTCTAGAACGATAACTGATCAATAAACATGAAAAATTAATACGTGATGGGAGCACGTTCTTTAAAAATGGCCAATTAATATCAACAATAGCATAGTTCAATTGACATAATGCACTTTAATTACCATATATATTTTTTTAATGTTACAAATGTTGTATATAGGACTAATAGTTTTAAGATATTTGTAATAAATAAAATAATAAAAAAATTTTTTAAAAATATAATATAAATATTTATAAATATGGAAGTGTCACGAGTCAACTGCCTCCCTTATCTTGTTGCATGCCTTTTTTTTATTTTTTCTTTTCTTTCCTTTTCTCCTTTCTTATTTTATTTTCTTTTTTCGATTTTTTTTATTTTCTTTCATTTCTCCGTTTTTTCTTTCTTTCTCCAATTTTTTAATCTTTTTTATTTTCTTTATTCTCTCCAGTTTATTTTATTTTTTTTATTTTCTTTCATTTCTCTAGTTTTTGCTTCCATCTCCCAAATTTCTTTATCTTTCCCAACATTTCCCTCTCCCCCCATCGATTTTCCACTATAATCGTTAAAAAAGAATTACGAGAATGAGTTTTAAACCCAAGACTTGAAAGTGTCTAACTTAACGCCAGCAAACCAATCAAGTTTGATTATTATAATAAAACGTTAGATATAAATAGCAAATGAAAATAGATTTGAAAGAAGCTACTTTTTTTAAATCTTTAAATTTGCACCATTTTTAGAAACATTTATTAAAAGTTTGAAATAAGAAAAGTTAATAGTTATTAAACAAGTTTATTTATCAAAAAATAAGAAATGAGAACGTTAACAAACATGCCAATATTTTTTTTTTTAAAAAAAATTCTTTTTATATGACTTAATAGTATGAAGTCTATTAGTATTATCGTCGATAACATGTTATTATGGCTAGCACGTTATTAGTGATACTATGATATCATACTATCAATGAAAACTTTTATGCACAATCAAACAATCTCAATGAGTCATTTCATCTCAAATGCTACATTTACATAATACATAAATACTATTAGTGATATCCTTTACATTGATAACAATAAAAAGATATCACTGACAATAGCTATCAATAATATCCTTTATGATTATCAATATAGAAGGATGTCATTCTACACCTATATGCATCAATAACGACATACAAACACATTGCATATATCAACAAATTAATCAAAAGGCCTCGATTTATTTACAAACAAGTATAACATGATATCAAATTCAAACAACATCAAAACATTACCATTGATAGAAATATATCAGCAATAGCCACTATTTGGCTACCATTGATAAAAACTTATTAGTGATAGCAACCGATAATACATTTCTCAAATTAAAAACTATAACTAATAGCAGCATCACTAATAACAGTACCAATGATAGCAACTGATAGCACATTTCTCGAATTGAAAACTCAAAAAATTATGAAAAAAATTTGCCTTGTTTTTGTTTATATTCTTTTTGTGCAATGAATTCGTTGATTGCGAATCGTGGGATAGAGAGACAGATGACGAATTCATTTCTTACCTATGTCACAAGATTTTTGTTAATATTGATCCAATTCAAGAAAATTATGTTTCGTAATTTCATGATCCAATTTTTTCAATCTCGACTTGGTGATAAAAAAATGCATCCACATTTTTTTTATCTCTCAGAAATTTCATAAAATGGAGTTTCTAGAGATCCCCAATGACCAATCCAGTCCCAACAAGCATTAGCTCTCCCTGAAAAGGTGGTGATCCAGCCGCATCTTCCAGTACGGCTACCTTGTTACGACTTCACTCCAGTCACTAGCCCTGCCTTCGGCATCCCCCTCCTTGCGGTTAAGGTAACGACTTCGAGTATGGCCAGCTCCCATAGTGTGACGGGCGGTGTGTACAAGGCCCGGGAGCGAATTCACCACCGTATGGCTAACCAACGATTACTAGCGATTCCGGCTTCATGTAGGCGAGTTGCAGCCTACAATCCGAACTGAGGACGAATTTTTGGAGTTAGCTCACCCTCGCGGGATGACGACTCTTTGTCCCGGCCATTGTAGCACGTGTTCCTCCTTTTCTTCCGAAAAAAGGGAAGGAGAAGTATCTTCTTCGGTGGATCCTAGAATCTTTTTTTTTCTAGTAAATCATGAATTTGTCTCGGAAAGTATTCAAAATCTTATCGAAAGCTTACGGCAGCACCTATAAATTGCTACAATAATAGCAGTTATCAGTGATATTCATCGAGAGCAACATCACTGATAGTAACTAATAACATCTATTATTCATAACAACTGATAACACATTTCTTAAGTTGAAAGTTATCATTGATAGCAGTATCACTGATTGTAGCTATAACAACTAATAGTACATTTCTCAAATTGAAAGTTATCACTGATAGCAGTTATTGATGATATTCACTGATAACAACTGATAGCACACTTTTCAAATCGAAAAGTTATCATTGTTAGCAGCTATCGTTGATAACCACTAATAACACACTTCTGAAATGGAAAGTAATCACTAATAGCAGCTATTAGTGGCTTTCAATGTGAGAAAACTGGGAAGCAGTATGCAAAATGGTGGTTGGACGTGGGTTTTTTGATCTTTTACCATTTTTTGTTCTATATATACAATTATTTTATCCTTATACTACATATTTCTATTATTTTGGACTTGAATTCCATTTATGAAATTAGTCTATAGTTTTAAGTTTTTACCTTTTTGTTTCTAGACCATTATCGGATCAATAAATCAATACAAGAGAGGAGTTCTTTAGAAAGGACCAATAATACCCCTTTACTGAGAAAATAGGTTCATAATTATCAAATCTGAACATCATTCACACAAAAATTTACATACGATGTTCTTAGCTAAGTTTTTTTTACTACGTCCTTTCCATTATCTGTGTTGGGTTTTTTTAGGTGTTACCAGTCTTATGTATAGGGTTCATAATTTTAAGACTGCGCCTTTTTGTTTCTAGAACAATATTAGACTAATAAACAAGAAAAATTAATACGAGAAGGAAGCTCTTTAAAAATGACGAATTAGTACCCTTTAAATATGAAGAAAATTAGCCAATGCTACATCTTCGAAAAATTAAAAGAAAAAAGAAAAAGAAAAAAATGGGGTGTGCAAAAAAGTTTTAAAATATTTATGTTTGAACATCATCCACACAAAAAATTGGTAAAAGACATAAATCAAGAAGCTCAACAGCACAAGACTGGAATGAGTTAAGCCCAACATAACAAGTCACTGAGCCCAACACCACAAGTCTTGTTCCACATTTAGAAGCCCAATATTCTCCAACCAAATGCGATCAACTCTAATCTGCCAACACACCCATGGCAGCAAATCAAGGCAATTTTCCATTCTTTGGAGCGTTCTCGATAGCTTGCACTCCATACTTTTAGCAGCAATTTATTGTAAATATTCTTTTGATTTCGATCTCTACATGTAGTGTATAAAAGAGAATGTAAGGGCCCTAAGAAAATTTAATAGCAGAAAGTGTTCTTTTCTTATTTCGACTGTTTTGGCTCCAAGGTTCTTTCATTCAAGAAAATAGCTGCAATTACATGGCTCAAAACAAATCTGCATTGCACTTATGTTCGGGCGTTTCATCAGTGCTCCAGTCTAATCTCAATCGAGTTGAGCACAACAAGCTCCCATCTACTCGGATGCAAAGGAACAAATAGACAGGGCAGTTGGCAATACAGAGGATGTGCTAATTGTTGGCTTTTCGCCCCTCGAAACAACTATTTCAATGCAATTTGAATGACTCAAATAAGTAGGGTTGACAAAAATCCCCTTCGGGTTGAGTCCCTGCCTCGACCAGGATGGGGAATCCCTGGTTTGACCGAGGATGGGGCCAAACTGGGGATTATAATTGGGTCTCTGATCGGGGATGGGAAAGGTATCCCTGCTCCGTCCCCGTCCCTAGTTATTTTTTTTAATTTTTAATATATATATAATATGGAGATGAGTTCCTACGGAGACCTGTTTCCTTAACGGGGATGGGAGAAGTACCTACACGGAGACGGGGATGGGGAGTCGCTCTGCCCCGACGCTATTGCTAGCCCTACAAATTAGAGCTTAAATAGAGAGATATATACAAAACAAATTTAACGGAAAAATGTCCATGGTAATGATGCAACGACTGATTGATCAAAGTGAACCTAATTAGAATGTGACATGTGGAACAATGGAGGAGTGACATAGGTGCTGCTTGGGATGCACTTCTTATCTTTATGCAACGACAACTCAAGCAACTGTTCAATAAAAAATTGAAAAATTGTTATATGTGGGCCTTAGGCCAAGCGAGTCATAGATCGAGACTCATGAAGAATCTCCGATTTATCCCATGTGATGAGGCTGAGGAGTGTAATAATATTGAATTATTATTACTATAATAATATTTCCATCAAACTAGAGAGATGGTGATTAATTTTTTTGATACAATGAATAATATTTAATGCAAAACATTGAATTAGGTGGTTTTATAGTTATGATAAATAGGGTGGGTGTCCAATTGTATAGAGTTGTGTTAATTGTTGTTTGTTGGGTGGCCCCATTGTTCCCAACCAAAGCCAATACAAATGGTACAAAATTTTCCTTTTGATGCAATTAATATAGCCCCTTACTTCATTTCATTTATTAATTAGTGCTCTCCCCCTCATCTCCCATTTATTTAAAGTGCCTTTCCATTTTCTCTTTATTTTAACTTAATCTTCTTCTTCTTTTAATATCTATATACATTCGTTTTTAAATTGCATTTCCGTAACTGTTCTTTTTTTGCGATTATTAAATTAAAACATTCATAAGTTATTCTTTTCACTTTCAAGTTTCAAATATATTATGTTTTACAAGTCATTTGATCATATATAATTCTCGAAAATAATTTTGAAATACATTTTATAAGAAGTGTGTCAAACAGTTAAGTATTATTCATAGTTGATCGATGGATTTTATTTATTTATTTTATTATTGAAACATAATACAATTTTTTTTTAAAGAAATGACCAACTTTAATGTTTTTATATTAAAGTGCTTTTGATGTCTCAATCAAAATTTCAAAACTTTAGAAAGCACAAGTATAAATGTTACTACCCTTAAAATGTAATTAGCTACATGGAATTGGAATTAAAAAAAAGAAAAGAAAAGAAAGGAAAAGAAGAACTCACTTATACTTTTAATTCTTTTTCAAATAGATGCACATTTTCCAACATTTTGATTTGATGATAGAAATTGCAAGAAATGGGTCAAAACCAAACACCATCTTAGAACTCATTATAATTTAATAAGTGGGATGAAACATTACACATGTAATTATTTTTTCTATTCTAATCAGATTAGATTAATTATTATAAAAATATAGAAGTCAAGTATAATTTCCATCACATAATATAAAGCATTATCATTAAAATATTATTTTAAAAAACCACTTCTCATGAACCATAAAAATAATTAACCTCAAACTCCTCCAACATTGATTATAGAAATTGATACACTAGAATGTAGAAATTGATTATAGGTCAAAATTTGTAAGTTTTTTTTTCCCTCTAATTTCTCCACAAAATCTTAAATCTCTCCAATGTTATACATCTAAAATGTTAATTATAATGTAAAATGTTGTTCCTCCCAATAAAATTTTCCTGCTTCCCCTGATCAATTTAACAATCTAATTTTATTCATATAATAAAATCATTAAAAATTAGAAAAATATTATAATTTGGGAATAGGAATGAAGAAAATAATCATACTAGAAAACTAATCATATTTTCTTTCTCCTTTTGTTTTTCATTCAATAAAAAATATACATATTATAAATTGAAATTCGTATACGATCTTTTAAGTTTTCAAAATATTTAATCGATTCTTAATCTTTTAATTCGGTCTAACTTTCTTAACTCTCAAATTTTTTGTCCGTGCGTGGATAGGACTCAAAAAACTTCCAAAATCTTTAAGAAAATTTTATATTTAATAAATCTTAAGTAATTTCATAAATTAAACAAAAAAAAAGTTAAAAGTTAAAAGGCTAAATTTTGTGATTTTAAAAGTTGGAGGATTAATTAAACGAAATCTCAAAATCGAGACATTGAATTTATAGTTAAAAAAAGAGAGTGACAGAGAGGCGAAGTAAGAAAAGAGAATGATGAAGGAAAAATTAAACAAAAATATATACAATTTCATTAAACTTTAATTAAACTCTTAAATCATTTCGCCTAATTCGTATAATCATTTCCATTACAACCGTAAATTCCGTACCGGAGCTTCGTGATCCAGCGGCGCTATGCCGACAACCGCAGGCGGCGGGGGGGAACCGGAGGCGGTGGCGACGCCGGCGATTTTCTGACAAGTGTGAACTAAACACTGGCGGCATTTAGGGCAAGAAGAGTGAGAACTCAACCACTTATCAATACACTTAACATGGAACCCATGGTTGCATTTCGGGAGCAGCCGGAGTTTCTCGCCGGCGGCGAAATCCGACAGGCAAATGACGCACTCGGAGTCAAGCCCGGGGAGGTTGAGGTTGGGCGAGAATTGAACCACCGTGAAGCTCTTGATGGCCTTCTTGTGGACTCCAGTGGAGGCGGGGGCAGTGGAGGAGGAGCGGCGGCCGTCGTCGGAGATGACAAAACGGGAGCATTTCAAAGCGCATCTGATGATGGAGTTGAGGCCTAAGGAGCAAATTAAGGCGCAGAGGAGGACCGAGAGAACCATGACGACATTGGTGTCGAAGGTGGTATCTCCGCTGCTGCTGCCGGAGTAGAATTCAGATTGGTCGTGGAGGGTGGAGGGAGCGGCGGCGGTGAAGGAGAGCTTGTGGAGGGAGGGGTGAAGAAGGAGTTTTCTTGAATAATGAAACTCTTCATAATGAGAAGTGGAAATGGAAGCAGCTGACATTTTTTTTTTTTTTTTGGAGATTTTAAATGTTTGTTGGAATTTTGAGAAGGTGAAGAAGTGAAGGTGATGGGTGGAGAAGGAGAGATATTTATAGAGTGGTAAAGAGGTTTAAAGAGATTATGGAATTTGCTTTATGGCTCTTGTGTTGATCAATTGGTTGAGACCAAAACCCTTATTTACATATCTATCTATACATTGATTTATTCGTAAATTAAAACATTTCATATTGATTTTAAAGAAGGATCAATATCTTTATAAATATATATATATATATATATATATATATATATTTTTTGTAAATACTTATTAAACATATAAAGTTATACGCTTATCACAATATCTATAACTTAGATTGAAAGTAAAAAACAATAATTTAGTTATTAATTTAAATAAATTTTATTAAAATTTTTATTCACAATAATATCTAACGATATTGATATTTTATTGATACATTAATCGATATATTTGTAGAATTGAAATATCATTATCAATCTTGATATCAGTATCAAAAATTTAAACTTTGGTATAGGTCTGAGAGGGACTTAAAAATCTATGACCTTATCACCTTGGAATCTCACAATCATTTCATTTTATTTTGGGATTTCTTTTTAAATCAATTTAATGTTCATTTGTGGTTTTGTGCATATCTCTTAAAATGTATTAAAATTTCTTTGACCATGTCTCTCTCTCTATATAATCAGTTTGTTTAACGTTCATTTGTAGTTTTGTACATATCTCTTAAAATGTATTAAAACTTCTTGGACCATGTTTATATATATATATATATATATATATATATGAAAAACAAGAGATACTACTACTTCTTCTCACTAGTCGAACTTAAAGTCATGAACATGCGTCATAACAAGATTAATGTAAGAGAGATGAGAGATATAGTGAACACAAAGAGTTGCTAACCTAGTTCGGTATAACCACACTTACGTTTGGGAGGCACTTGTGCCTAAATGAAAAGGTTCCACTAGTAGAGATAAGTGATTACAAATAAATACTTATTAGATAGTTAAGCTATCTTGATACAAATCTAGCTTGCTTCTAATGAACAATTTAGGCTCTCCCTAAACTAGACGCTTCTTATCCAACACAACAGTTAGATTTAGGCTTCTCCTAAATTCGATATCTCTATGCACGAAGCTTCAACAATCATTTTTATTAAACAGTTGAACAATCCTTCAACATAAACTCTTCTACTGTAAGAAGAGTCTAGCTTGAGAGTCGTCTTTCAACTTCAAATGCCTTCAACAAACTATCAAGCAACACAATCACCCCAACAGTCTTGCAGGATATTAATTAGATACACAATGATGCCATACACCTTTTCACCCAAATACAATATGGTGCAAAAAGATTTTCCCTCCAGAACAGAAACATAAAATATATAATCGATCACAAAAGGTAAGAAAATTAAAACGACAATAATAAAAATTAGTCACTGAAACAGAAATAATAATATAAAATTTGAGGGCCCAAGGCCATACAACACGCCAAAAGTGCGTATACAAGAAAATACGAATAACCAATCAATAATAGTAACCATGCATGCACGTGCACACACACGTGTGTGCACATCTATAACTTTTTTCTCTCTCTTTTCAAGTTCACATATTTTTTAATCTTTAAAATGTAGAAAGATGTATATATGGTGTGTATATGAGGACAACATTATCTCTCTTTTCAATTTCACATATTTTTTTCAGGATGGACTATTTTGTACCCTTGAAGTTTTTTTTTTTTTTTTTTTTTTTTTTTTGGCGATGTTGACTAATTTTGTCCTTGAATGAAGTTGAGTTATGACCATCTTTGAGAAATTGTTAGACATAGATAAAGGATCATGAGGTTTTGAAACAAGAAATAGAATTCGACTTTTCACATCCTAAAATGATTGATTAAGCTTGCCTAGTACTCGTTGGAAACTAAGGTTGGTGCACATCAACCTTTCGGTCTACAGAGAAGGATTGTGGATAATGTGTGTGACTGCCTAGTTTGTGGGAGTGTGTAAATTTTCGAGGATTTGCAAAAGGAAGAAAAAATAACGATCAGACTGTAAGAAAATATAAATATCACTAACAAATTCTTGAAGAAAAGAGAAATCACAGTTGAAGTACACCATTTTTGGAGGAAACACCTTGTCTCTCCAATCGACAAATGATTTAAGATTTGTAGTATAAAGTATAATTAGATGGGAATGCATCTCTTATGTTACCCTACATATGTAACGAGCATGGTTTATTCTTTTAAAAAAATTTTTAGTCATTACAATTGATCTAATAAAATACGATGATATTTGTTGTATTTGTAAAAATATATTTATTTATATATAATGGAAAGTAATTAGATATAACATAGGTATAGAAATAGTACGTATTTGACTTAGAATCATTAAACTAATAGGTTTACGTGTATTTTGTTTTCATAATTAAACTCTCGCATATGATACAAAGTACAATAAGTAGACGGGTTTATAAATGGAATGGTTAAATGAATTATTTATGAAATTAGCAATGTTGAGGATATTGGAGCATATCTATAGGAAAATAGGTAAATTAATGTTTAAATTTAAATTAAAGAAATGGTGACGTGGAGGGTTTTCGGAAGAGATAGGGTTCGTAGACATCTATGTGGATCCTCCACTCAAAAGGCTTTAAATGGGCTTTCAAATCAAGATGGGCCCACCCACTTCCTGTGGGACCCACACTAAACTCCTCCTCTTGCTACGAAGCTTCCCTCCAAAGTCCAACCTCATCAAATAATATTCATCGTTAATCTTTTTTTTTTCCTTCTTTTTTACAATACCTATTCTCGAAAACAACTTAAATCAAAATACTTAATAGCATGGGGATACATTTATACAAAACTTTTTATTTCGCGTATACACAATAGAACCTTAGACAATCAAGTAAAATACAATCTACGAGATAATTTTTATCTATAGACAACATCGTTGTGGTAAAGGTCGTAATGCCAAAGAATTATTATCGTAGGACATAGAGAAAAGAGATAGTTGGACCTCTAACTCTTTAGCTTTATATCACTTGAACTGTGCTCATTTTAACATTTTTTCTCTTCTTAATATACTTTGACCTTTCTGATGAACACTTAGGCATGTTTATTTCCCTAAAAACATTATTCATAAATGGTAATTTGAAAAGTGGGTCTTATTTGATTACGTTTTTTTGTTGTTTATTTATATTCTGTAATCTTAATGAAATGTCGTCAAATTCGTAATTAACGAATGTAATCTGATTGTGGAGCTGATGATGATTAATCTGATTACGTTTGAAAATTATGTGGGACCCATTAGCAGAAACCATTACGTTTTCGTTGCCGATACTGTTATTGTTACAATAGGAGAATTTTGAATCTATCACAATACTGTTATTGTTACTGATTGACCCTAAACATTAACAATAATTATATGAAGACAACGATACCAAATAATGCAAAGTAAACAACCTCAATTGTAATCCATTTATTTTTGCGATTAAGACTCATTACGATTGATTCATCAATAAAATCCCATTATGATTACTACTTTCTACATGTTTTCTTATTTTATTACTATCTTTGTTTCGTTTCATAACTATTTAGTATTTTATTTTTGAAAAGTTTGCTTGTTTTTCACAATTTTGTAATCATGTTATTTATCTTTTTTAGTAAACATTTGAATTCTTAGTCAATCATAAAAATAAAAATATTTTTTTAAACTACATTTTTTTAAATTTTCAAGACATGTTTTTCACTTTGAAAATGAAAGATAGATAAATTTAATATAGAACAACATAAATTATACATAATGTTGTAACGATGTGGATGACAAAAAAGAAATCTCACAAACAGATAGAAATAGAAAGACACTGAGATTAATAATTAAGTTTAATACAATCTTGGTTATTGAAATTAAAATTGAAATTTTATTTGATCAATGAAGTTTCAAAACTATCATGTTTAGACTTTGATATTTGGCTTTGCTTTTTAATTGGTATATGAAGTTTGAATTAGTTTTTAAAAGATCCATTAGAAAAGTGGACAACTAATTGGTATAATAGAATGATGTGGTGAACTTTACTTGGGTACTATTTAGATAGTAATTTCAAACTTTAGAAACTAATAAAAAAATTAGATTAATTCAAGCATTATAAATTATTAGAGATAAAATTGGAGATTGATGTATAGTTCTTCCTTTGTCGAACACTTCATTTCTTTGAGCTATATATTGTTTGTTGAGGCATATGAAAGTCAGGTAATGTTATTTCTTATCCAAATTTTGCCATCAACAAAAATCAAAATATCATTTTTGAAACTTAAAATAATATAGAAAAGGTGACCTTAAAAAGAATTAATTAATTAATTGTCCCACAAGAAAATGTGGAACAGACAAATTTCAAAAAAGCTAAAGATTGTGTACCCTTTCCATAATTATCAAAAAGTCCCGTAGGTAAGGGTTCCTTCTCTAAAAAAGAAATTATAATTTGTCTTCTTGTTTTTCATTCATTTTGATTTTTTTTTTTTTTTGTTAATCTAAATAAAGAATCAAATTACAATATTATAGGAGTGAATATGGTTGCTTATTTATTTCACCATAGTTTTATTGTTATTTAAACCAAAATTAATTTCAATGTAGATCAGTCAAAGAAGCAAAGAACAGATTCAATAAAAACATCTAATATGCAATCTAATAAAGAGCACAACACCACATAAATCACATTTTTAGATCCTCCAAGTGTCATTTTTATATTGGTGCGTCATTGAATCACCTCCATGCTACACCACTTATATTTCGCTAAATGATTTGTTCAAATGAATATGTCATTCCATATCAACTTCTTGTTAAATCACATATCTCATAGTTAACCAATCATTTATTTAACCTCAGAGTCCCGTACGATATCTATTTACTTTTTGATTTAAAGTTTTTGAAAATTAAGTCCATAAATTCTCATTTTACCTTAACTAATGTTTTAAAAAACCAATTCAAAATTTAAAAACTAGAACAAAATTGTTAAAAACTTGATTTTAAAATTTGGTTAATAATTCAACTTTTTTTACTTAAGAAATATGGAGATAATGGTAAAAAATTGAGGTGAGACTTAATTTTAAGAAACCAAATTGTTACTATACGGGACTTAAATAATTTGATACTTCAATCTCTAAGGTTATGTTTGGGAGTGATTTTGAAATGATTGAAATTACTTTTGTCCATGTTCAAAGTCATTATAAGTGTATCTTGTACTTTTCTGTTTTCACTTATAGGTAAAATACACAAGTATTTATACACATAAAACTATAAAGAATTTGTGAAATCTTCAACAACCCACTAAAATAAGCCTACAAATATGTAACCACCCAACAACCCTTATAACTATTAACATCCTCCCTCAAATTCAAGGTGGTAGAGTAGAGACCAACTTGAGTTTGCAAGATAACTTACCAAAGCATGTAGGATAGAGCGCGTCAGTGAAAATGTCAGCCGGTTGCTCAGTGGTAGATATGGCTTGAAGGTGTAGGGTGGAGCTTTGAAGATGACGACAAACAAAGTGACAGTCAGTCTCGATATGCTTCGTCTATTCATGAAAAACATCATTATGAGCAATTTGAATAGTACTATGATTGTCATAATAAAGAATAGTGACAGAGGCTTAGGGAGCTCCTATGTTAGCTAGGAGCCAATGATGACACAAGATTTCAAAGTAGCATCAGCAAATGCCCTATATACTGACTCTGTACTGGAATAAGAAACAATAGTTTATTTCTTACTCTGCCAGGAGATGAGAGAATCACCCAAATAAAAACAGTAACCTGTGGTGGACTGTCTATCAGTAGGATCACCCCAGTCAACATCAGTATAGCTGGAGAGAAACAAGGAAGATTGAGAAGAGAATTAAAGACCATGCCCCAGGGTGCCTTTAACATACAACAAAATACGAAGAACAATAGTAAAATGAATAGTGTCAAGAGCAGACATGAATTGACTGACTACATGAACCACATAGGCAATGTCTGAACGTGTCACGATTAGGTAAATGAGAATGCCAACAAGTTGCAGATACAGAGTGGGATCCTCGAGAGGAATACATCAAAAGAGGTTAGACGAACATTGGAGTCCAATGGTGTTGGTGCGGTGACAACATCAGTGATACCAGAACGCGTCAAAAGAACATACGCATATTTCACCTGAGATAAATAATACCCATAAGAATACAATGAGACATGAAAATCAAGAAAATAACTGAGAGGGCCCAAATATTTCATCTGAAAGTGTTCTCCTAGATAGCATTGTAAATTAGATATAATATAAGGATCATCACTAGTGATAATCATGTCATCCACATACAAAAGCAGAAGAATAGCTCCATGCAGAGTCTTACGAGTAAACAGAGCTGAGTCATGAGCATTGGAGACAAATCTAAGTTATGTGATAATGGCACTGAAGGTTGCAAACCGGCACGTGGCACTTGTTTTAGCCCATACAAAGCACGTCGAAGAAGATAATTTCTGAAATGGAGAAGAAATATCAAACAGTGGCTTCATATAAACTTCTTTAGATATGATGTTATTGAGGAAATCATTCTTGACATCCATTTTAAGAAGAGACCACTGTTTAGGAGCGGCTACGACTAACAAACTATGAATAAACGTCATTCGGGCAACGAGAGCAAAAGTTTCCTCATAGTCGATACCATACTCCTGAGAATACCCTTTGGCTACCAGAAAAAACCTTATACAGTTTAACAAACCCACTAGAACCAGTCTTGATCTTATAAATCCACTTACACCCGATAGACTTTTTTAGGAGGTAAGTCAATAAAATCCCAGGTATGCGTTTTCTCCAAAGTCTGAAGTTCCTCATTCATCGCTTGCTACCAAACAGAGTTAGTATAGGCTTCCTGATAAGAGGAAGGTTCAACCAAAGACATGACAGTGGAAAACAGTGATAGTCTCTGAGATGATGAGAAGTTTCTCTTACTCGAGTGAATTGGCAAACAAGTGCAAGTTCTAATTTCGTATCGGAGGCAGATGGTAGATCTGGAAGTGCATTAGTGGAAGAAGATGAATCAAACTTAGGGACATGCAGAGGGGAAAATTTAAGGAAAGGATCATAGGTAGGGAAGAGATCAGTAGAGGGCTCAGTGAAGAATGGGTGGGGGCTAGTGAGGGAAGCATGAAAAGAAGATATACTGGAGAACATATGATGTTCCTAAAATGTGACATGGAAAGAGATACGAAGCCTTTTACAAATAGGATCCTAACATCGAAACATTTTATGCTCAATTCCATAACCAAGAAAACAACATAGATGAGCTCGGGGTTCGACTTTGGTATGTTCACGAGGATGGAAAAGGACAAAACACGCACAACTAAAGACTTTGAGATGTGAGTAAGAAGGATGGGTACCATACAATCGTTTAAAAGGAGACAGATTATGAATAACCACAGAAGGAGACGATTATTGACATAAACAGACGTAAGGGCAGCCTCACCCCAAAACTTCTAAGGGCAAAATGCAAAGAGATACTGAGCATGGCCAAAATCCAGTATTTGACGATGTTTTCACTCAGCTTGACCATTTTTGCTGGGAAGTATAAGGGCACGGACGTTGGACAAGAGTGCTCTGTTGGGTGAAGAAAGAAAGTAGGCGAGAGTCCTTGTACTCCATTGCATTATCGATGCGAAGAATTTTGATAGTGCGTAAAAACTGAGTATGGACCATTTTGGCAAACTTAATGTAGTTTTGAGGTAAGGAAGAACAATGTTTGAGAAAGTATATCCAGGTAAAGCGGGAGTAATCATCAATAAATAACACAAAATATCGAAAACCATTGACAATATGAGTAGGCGTAGGACCCAATATATCAGAATGAACCAGACCAAACATAGTATTACATAGTGAAGTAGAAGTAGAAAAAGACAGAGCAGGTTGCTTCACAAGTTTACAATGGAAACAGTCAAAAGAACTGAATCATGAAATATTATTCAAACTACCAACATAAATTAAATTATGAATTTTATCAGAGGATGCATGACCAAGACGCAGATGCCACTGAAATGTACCAGTAACAGTAACAGCAACTGAAAGAGGTGATAGAATTAGTGGCTGAAAGGATATGAGCTCAAATAATCTTTCCACCTTGTGACCTGTACTAACTGTCTGACCCGTCCGCGGATTTTGAACCTGACAACCATGAGGGTAAAAGAAAATAGTAACTCTATGGTCACACAACTACCTAACAGAAGCAAGATTAAAAGTCATATTGGGGACATGGTAAGTATAAGAGAGGGTTATAATTGGTGTATTAACAGTACCAATTCGAGAAATGATCATATGGTTACCGTTAGCAGAGTGAACGGAAGGAAGAGATTTGACAGGGGAAGAGAAAGACAAAAGAGCAATGTTGGAGGTCATAGGATTACAATAGACCGTATCAAGGAGCCAAGATGTACTTGTCATGACAACAAAAGCAAACCACTAGAAGATAACACCTGTTTGGGCAAATCCTGAAGGTCATTGATCTGGAGACTTGGAGGGGTGGAAGACGTCACATCAACAGACGTCGTAGTAGTAACAACAGGTGGAAGGCCAGGCTTGGAAAAATTCTTTGACTTAGTAGTATAACCGAGGGGCAAGGCAGTCTGGTAGGACAACTGTCCAAAATGTGACAATGCTTGTGGTAATACCTACACTTAATGGTAGAGCAATTAGCAAACTTATGACCATGCAATTTGCAATTTTTGTAGAAAGATGACTCAACAAAAAGCGTGAATGAGTGGTTGCAAAAGAAACCTCCAATGATAAAGAGAAGACCAACCCAAGTCTTTTTTCCCCAAAGAGGATTTCTTGAATTGTAGCATCGAGAGATGGCAAGGGACTACAGTGCAATAAGGCAACACAAACAAATTCATATTTTGGCCAAAGCCCTCTTGATGACTCATATATGATATGGACTAATTTTGGCCTAATCTAACTGAGTCCAAATGGACTGAAGAATGGCTAGGCACTCATTTACAGATTGTCTGGTCTCTTGATTGGTGCTGACCAGGGTAGAGTGCAACTGATAATAGTAGGCTAGACCAATAGTTTGGAACTGTGTAGACAGAAAATCCCACAGTTCTTTAGTTATGCTGAATGCATCAAATTGGGTGTGAATGACTAGAATGGAAGTGTTACCCAGCCAGGTGATTATTTGGTGGTTTTTTCTACCCCAATCCTCCAATCTTTCAATAAACTTGTTATCTTCTTCAGTGGCACTTTTGGCAGGTTAAGTGACATCCCTGACAATAATCCGCCATAACTTGCATCCAATCAAGAAACTTTTCATTTGACAGGCCCAAGTGATGTAGTTGGTGCCGTCTAACATAGTGCTAATAGGAAAAAAAAGATGGCTCGACTCGACTCAAAAGATGGCTCGGCTCGACTCAACTCAAAATGTGGCTCGGTTCGCAAGGTTATGGTTCGGCTCGACTCAATTAGGATTCGACTTGACTCAAAGAGGGTTGGTGTAGCTAGGACTCGATTCGGCTTATAGAGGCGCGACGTGTTGGCTTTTCCTTAGATTTGAATCAGACTTGGGCTGATGTGGCTCAAATCAATGCAGCAAAGGCAAATTGATTCCAGATCTGAAACGGAGGCGGGGGAAGAGGTCTCGAGCGGTGCAATGGCGTCTGACTTTAACGGACGACGAGTTTCTCTACTTTGGGCGAACTACAATGATCAGGATCGATGGTGACCCGAAGCGGACAAGAATGATAAAAAACAGGTCTGAAGTGGACGGGGAATGCAGAACTTCAAGAATAGGACGAACGATGACCTGAAGCAGTGACCTGAAGAACTTCACGAAGTGGTGACCTAAAAGGGATCAACGAGAATGATTAGAAATGCGTTTATCTACCGTTCAGATGGGAATGAATGAGAACTTTTCCTCGGTCGGTCGAGAAAGGTAGAAACCCACTAACGGGACGACTCTGATACCATATAAGCGTATTTTGTATTTTTCTATTTTCACTTATAGGTAAGGTATTTAAACACATAAAACTACCCAAAGATAGATATATAAAATTTGTAAAATCTTCAACAACCCACTAAAATAAGCCTACAAATATGTAACCACCCAACAACCCTTATAACTATTAACTGTCATGTCTCACAAGCATATCTTTAATCATTCAAAATTAATTTTTACAATTTCTAAATGCAATTTTTAAAATTGATTTTGAATGATTAATAGTATGTTTCGAAAAGATTTTGAAAACGACAAAAGTAGTTTTAATCATTTCATAATCACTCCCAAAAACTTAACATCATCCTTGATATTGGTTGAATATTGTAAGATTTTGTTTTTCCTCTTACTGATATGTAAATTGTTGCATGAACAATCTTAACTGTGTAAACGATAAAAACAAACGTATACAATTTTATATATGTATATAGTTATTGATCTATAGTGATAATATATTCATTCAAAACTTTCATTTTTGTCCAGTTGGACTTTAAATTCGAATAAATGTTACAATTTTTTTACCATGATTAAGATTCTAGTCGGATTGGTAATCATTTTGTTTACTTTTTTTTTTTATATAGTTTTGAATTTTGAAACCTTGCTGCCTACCTCAAAATAAATAAATGAAAGAAAACATAGCCTTACTATATAGACCATTTATGCTTGATTTATTTCATCACTATTTTTTATCAAAATAAATATAATATATATGTTCTATGATTAAAATATTAAGTTGAACTAGAAATTTTATTAAAATCTTATTCAAGTATATAAAAATATGAAAAACAAAATGTTTAAAGACATATATTTGTTATTTCAATTTAGTTAAGATTTGAACAATAATTTTTATATTAAAATAAAAATTTAGTCACTTGGACTTTACACTATTAAATAAAAACAAGGACCATTACCCAAACAAATCTTGAAATTTAAGTCTCATTATTGTATATGTACTATGCCATATTTATAGGGAGTTATAGACGTGCTAGAGATGCCACTTTCCTTTGTAATATTGGCTCTTGGTGTTGGTTTTAATTTATTTGATCTTGATATTGGGATTTGGTTTTGGTTATCATTATCATAGTGTTCTTTGGAGAAAAGTAAAAATCACAATTGAAAAAATAAGAGAAAAGCAGGCCTACATTTCAAAATCAGAAAAATGAAAATAAAATCATTATCAAATAGGACGTCATGGGCCTACGTCGTGACATGGGGTCTTAATTTTTTGTTTTTAAAAATCGTAATTGTTTTCTTACGACTTATTTTCTATGTTTTCATCTTTCCTAACTAAGTATTTAGTTTTTAGGTCAAATTCGAAAAAAAACAAAAACAAAATAGGCATTTAAAAACATCCTACAAAGTACACAACAAAACAAAGAAAT
Organism: Benincasa hispida; assembly: GCF_009727055.1. Classification (NCBI taxonomy): domain Eukaryota; kingdom Viridiplantae; phylum Streptophyta; class Magnoliopsida; order Cucurbitales; family Cucurbitaceae; genus Benincasa; species Benincasa hispida. Next base: position 60,951,297 of record NC_052358.1, on the reverse strand, counting down.
CAATACATGAAAGTAGTGTTTAAAAACTTAATTTTTTCCCTAGAAAGAACCCCTAAACATTTACTTTTGGGTCACATTTGGAAAAAAAAAACGGGTATTTAGAACAAAAACATCTTAACAAGTATGCAATAAAACAAATAAATCAATACATGAAAATAGTCTTACGTTAAACAAACAAAGAAAAAAGAGTCCTTGTTTTTTTGTTTTTGGTTTTAAAACACTACTATGTTATTTGTCAACCTATAAGTTTCTTTGTTTTATTATCTACTCTGTAACTACTTTTCAAAATTTATGTTATGATTTTAAAACTACCAAAGAAGGTCTTAAAAATTAGTTTATGTTTTTGAAATTTCGTTAAGAGTTCAAATACAACTTTAGAAAAAAAGGTGAAAAATGTATCGAGGAAATTATAAAAAAGTAAGCATAATTTTTAAGAAAAATGTTTATTTATTTATTATTGTTATTGTTGTTATTATTATTTTTTGCAAATGTTGAATTCCGCCTCCCCCCCCAAAAAAAAAAAGAAAAGAGAAGAGAATGTGACCTCATAGCTTGAGGTAAAGACAAACAAAGTACAACCCACAAGACAAGTAATATACACTCACCCAAAAGATCCTCAAAAGACTCCACAAGGAAGCAGATCTTAAAGAGAAGAATCTACCACTTAGACCAATAGGGGAACACATTAGATCAAATAACCTTACAATTAATTTATGTATTGCCTCTTGCCCACGATTTGGATCAATATTAAAATATGGATTCCGCACCTATAGTAATGTCATCCTTGCTTGTCTTAAATTACTTTTTTAAAAATGAAAAATATCCCCAGAAACCAACACGGATCCTTTTAACATGCTTTTTCCACACTCACATATTTCCTTTTTGATGGCTCGATCATAGACATTCGAAAGTTATATTTGATGACCTCTTTAGAAAATTCATACGAAGCATATGAGGGAGAACAAAACATGCTAAACGAGCTTGCATTTTGTGGACTCTCGAAAGCAGTTAAAAAAACAAGTAGATAGTATGGGCAGAATGCAAGGGATGCAGAGAAATGCTGATACCATGAAGTGTAGAATGCAAATTCTAAATCTTGGTTCGAATTCTAGGCCTGGAACGTTACAAATTGGAGAGGTACGAGGTAGTACCCTGTATCGAAGAGTTATTCTTCTTCCCAATATAGTAAATAACAACACATTAAGTTACTTGATAGAGACAAATACTCTCAAACTATCTCCACAATGGTATGATATTGTCCACTTTGGGCATAAACCCTCATGGCTTTGTTTTTTGTTTCACCCTAAAAGGCCTCATACCAATGGAGATAGTCATCCTCACTTATATGCCAGTACACTACCATACACCCTCCTTGAATCGAATGGAGCTTATGATGTAAAAGGAATTGGGTCAGTTCAAATTACAACACATGATAGAATGATCAGAATTCTTACTAATATGAGGTATGTTCCAGAATTCAAACGAAATCAATTTCTCTGGGCGAATTAGATAGAACAGGTTATTCTTATAAATCTGAGAATGGAGTTCTAAAGGTTATAAGGGTTCTGAAGGTTAAGCTGAAGGGGACCTTGAGGAATGACCTTTATGTGTTGGAGGGTACTGCAGTTTCAGGTAGTACTGTTGTTGCATCTGGGAAAGAAACAGATAAGTCTATATTATGGCATAACAGACTAGCTCATATGAGTGAAAGAGGTCTTCAAACTTTTTCATAACAAGGTTTGCTTGGAGGAGTTAAAGACATTGAACTCCCATTTTGTGAACATAGCATAATGAGAAAGTCTACTAGAGTGAAGTTTGGGAAAGGGAAGCATTCTACCAAAGGAATTTTGGATTATGTTCATTCAGAATTGTGGGGTCCTACAAAGGTATCTTCTATGGGAGGTTCAAGATACTTCATATTGATCATTGATGATTTTTCAAGGAAGGTGTGGATGTATCCACTGAAACAGAAGGATGGAGCTTTTGGGAAATTTCTTGAATGGAAAAAGGTAGGTTGAGAACCAAACAGGCAGGAAGGTAAAGTATCTGAGGACAGACAAAGGTTTAGAATTTGTGAATCACAAATTTGATAAATTTTGCAAATCTGAGGAAATTACGAGGTATTTTACTGTTACATACACTCCACAGCAAAATGGTTTAGCTGAAAGGTTCAACAGAACAATTCTGGGGCATACAAGATGTCTCTTGACAAATGTTTCATTACCCTTGAAATTTTGAGGGGAAGCTGCCCAAACAGCCTGTTATCTCATTAATAGGAATCCCTCTTCTGCTTTAAGCCTAAAGACTCCTCAGGAGATATGGACAGGAAAAGCTCCAAGTTTGGATCATCTCAGAGTATTTGGATGTTTAGCTTATGCTCATATTAGGAAGGGAAGCTGAATAAGAGGGCACAGAAATGTATGTTTATTGGCTATCCTTAGGGTGTTAAAGGATATAAACTTTGGTGCTTGGAAGAGGGCCGAAATAAATGTATTATCAGAAGAGATGTGACCTTTAATGAAGAAGAGATTCCATTTTGAAGGAAATCTGATTCTGAAATTTCCATGAGATGTAGAACAAGACTATTCCAAATTACAAACATGAATGAACATATATTTACATTCGACTACAAACAAGCGGTTATACAATTCATACAGAGAAATTACAGCATGAAAAACTATAATGCACAGAAAACAACTCTACGTACATATGAAGATGCGTCTCCACACTCCGTTGCACGACCACTCGAACTATCGGCAACCTCGAACGCTCGATCTACATAACCGCAACACAACACGAACTCTTTGCGCTCGTCCTCAACGATCTCCTCGGTCACGATCTCCTTTGCAACAGCGAACAGCCTCCACAGCACCACGAACGGCCTCTAGAAAACCTCGATGGTGTCGAGTTGAGTCTGACACCACCAACAAGGCAACCTTGGTATTCTTGGTGTGAGAATTTAGAGAGTGGGCTATGTTCGGACTTGGTATGAGGCAGATAAAGGAGGAAACAACGATCGCGTATAAGATTGGACAAGTGGGAGTGGCGGAGACTTATCGTATAGGTTGATGCCCAATCATTAAGATAAAGCTATGTGATCATCTAGCAAAAGCTACGCGATCGTTTAGTCTATCGTTTAGCTTGGTCTGTCGCCTATAGACACTACACGATCGTTTACCTTGGGCCAGCGATCTTCTAGCAAAATTATACGATCGTTTAGTAAATACTGCACGATCGTTTAGCTCGTCCAGCCATCGTTTAGTAAATCCGAATTTACTTGACGACTTCGTGAGTTTCTTTTGTACGGAGAGAAAACTCAAAATTTTTTCAATCTTATGTAAAAAACTCTTTTTCAAAATAAGAAAACCATTTTCCTTTTAAACTCATGGTTACCATGATTCAATAACCACCCACTACTTTGGTTATTTAAAAGAAAAAGAATCAATTATCCAATAATTAATATTATTATAAACATAAATGATAACCAACTTATCATACTATATTTATAACCTATAGTTTTAATATTTCATCTCATGAAACATATAAACCATAGTTCTTTTTCAATTCCATGGTACTTAATGTAAATCTCATTTACATCAATCCTCCACTAGATGTATCTCATACATCATACCGATTATATCATATATAATCAAAATACCTATTGTCAATTTGAACATTTTAAATCAATACCAAGAACTGATCCTCAACTGAATCTATTGAGCTACCAAGGGGACCTCATGGACCTGTAGCTCGAAGCTCCAATGGTACATGAATAACTGACTAAACTATTTAGTAACGGGATCTACCATCCGTTAACTATCAGGCACTCCACTAAAGACCGACAGCTGAACTCTGATCACTATAAATATATTATGTGTCCATCTTAACCAATCAATAGTGAGACAACCCTTCATAGATCGCTTGTAAGTACAGCTGGGCCAATAACTGTTATGCCCTTGTAGTTACATCTGTTTGCTTAAGTACCACTGATCCCTCTAATGAACATAAGTCATAGTCATACTATGACTGAGTCTTCTTTTCTAAAGAGAAGCTGTGGCCACTATGTTCAAGCCCCGAAATCAGTCGTTAAGGAAGCAATCTCTCCACTTATCCTTGCTTCGGGAAATGAGTGAATTCCATCTTGTGGATTGAATTCCCAGCTCCCAGATCAGATAAGTCCCCAAAAAGGTAAGTATGCTGAGTTGGCAATCTGGCCACTCTCACCCATACTAATCAAATGACCGCTCTCAAAGCAGAAGTTCCCAAAACACTCAGGATTGAGGTCGTGTCACCTATGGTCGTTTAGGTGAGATATAAGTCTCTAGTATCAATGACATTATATACAGAGTCTAGTCATCTCGTGGTTCAGGTCTTATACAAACTCTTTGTATAGGACACCCCTGTTCACACGTCTCCACATGAATGACCAAGATCTACCATCTGTAGTAGTTTACAACACTCGTAAACCTCTACAAAGCGGGCCGTATTCGTAGTGTCACCAGGATCAGGTATCCCACCTTAATCCGTATACTACAAACCTAATTAGGTTATCACTTAAGGCATGATTCATTTGTACATCACATATACATGGTTAAGTTCACATAAGATAACCAAGGAGCTTTGTTTATTGGATATGAGTAAATGCCAGAATTAAATAATACTTATTTTATTCATTGAACAATGTGTATCTTTACAAAACAACGAGACTCTGGGAGAATTAGGACATCTTAACCAATGAGCAGTGTGACAACCCTTCACAAATCGCTCGTAAGTACAGCTGGGTCAATAACTGTTATGCCCCTGTAGTTACATCTGTCTCTTTAAGTATCACTGATCCCTCTAATGAACATAAGTCATAGTCCTACTATGACTGAGTCTTTTCTTCCAAAGAGAACTTGTGGCCACTATGTTCAAGCCCCGGAATTAGCACTTAAGGGAGCAATCTCTCTACTTATTCCTACTTCGGAAAAGGAATGAATTCCATCTTGTGGATTGAGTTCCTAGATCCCAGATCAGACAAGTCCCCAAAAAGATAGGCATATTGAGTTGACAATCTGGTCACTCTCACCCATACTAATCATAGGACCGCCCTCAAAGGTAGGAGTTTCCAAAACACTCAGGATTGAGGTCGTGTCACCTATGGTCTTTTAGGTGAGATGTAAATCTCTAGTATAAACGGCGTTATATACAGAGTCTAGTCATCTTGTGGTTCAGGTCTTATATAAACTCTTTGTATAGGACACCTCCGCTCGCATGTCTCCACATGACTGGTTAAGATCTACCATCTGTAGTAGTTTACAACACTTGCAAACCTCTACAAAGCGGACCGTATCCGTAGTGTCACCAGGATCAGGTATCCCACCTTAATCCTTATACTACAGACCCATTTAGGTTATCACTTAAGGCATGATCCACTTATCTATCACATATACATGCTTAAGTTCATATAAGATAACCAAGGAGCTTTGTTGATTGGATATGAGTAAATGCCATAATTAAATAACACTTATTTTATTCATTGAATAATGTGTATCTTTATAAAACAACGAGACTCCGGGAGAATTAGGACACTAATCCTAACAATCTTCTACTTGTTCTAATGACTCGAGAGACTAATGTACAATACAATATAAAAATGTACAATATACAATAACTAGGGCATACCCCATTATCATTGTATCAATAGAAGGAAATCGGAAGCGAGATTTCCACGAGCAGCAGAACAAGATTATTCCAAATTGCAATCATGAATGAACAATACATTTATAGTGGACTTCAAACAAGCGGTTATACAAATCACAGAGAAATTATAGCATGAAAGTTACAAATAAACAGAGAGCAAACTCTACGCACAATGGCAGAAGCATCTCCACGCTCCATTGTGCACGAACGCTCGAACAACAGCAACCTCGAACGCCCGATCTATACAATCGCAACACCGCACGAACACTTCACGCTCGTCCTCAATGATCTCCTCGGTCACGAACTCTTCTGCAACATGAACGACCTCTAGAAAACCTCGACGGTGTCGAGTTGAGTCTAACACCACCAACAAGGCTACCATTTACCCTTAGACTATAACACTTATAATAAAAGGATGATGTATGATAATGCACACTGTATACAAAATATAATTTTTATATTTCATGATGCATGCGCATGCTTTCAAGTAATTTCTTCATGCAAGATTATAACATTCATAATACATGATGTATGAATAATTGCACAACCTAAGGTGGGTTTTTAACTATATGACAAACACTTTGGCATATAAGTACCATACATCATATGTATAAGCAATAAAAGTTGATGAACCGGGTAAAATTGCCTTAAAACACAAAAAGGAAAGCTAATTATTAAAAAGACAAGGAGTCTCTGGTTCCAACAGGCAAACTGGGTCTTGAACCGCTCGGCAAAGCATCGCTTCTCCTACCATCGTGTAATAAGCACCCCGCGATCATCTACACAATAAAACAAACACTTCGTTCTATCACTTACCAGCTCTCCAAAGTTAAACGATTGTTTAGCATTTACTATACAATTATCTAGAAAAATCTAAATGATCTTTAGTTATTACTACACGATCGTGTACCTTTACTAAGCGATGAAGCCTGAAGTACACGATCGCTTAGCGCGCTCCGCAAAACGCCCGCCTTCCGCGATCGTCTAAGCGACTACGATGCAGCGAAGCACCATTGCCTAAGTGATCGCTTAGCTAGCGTCTTCGTATCGCATACACGCGATCACATAGGTAGTAACTAAGCAATGAAGCTTGCTAACTACACGATCGTCTAGCGCGCGCCTTCTATTAAATAACGAGCATCGCATGCTCCCACTACGGTCGCCTACCTTCAGCGCCTACGCGATCGCGTAACCAACGCTACGCGATATGGTAAACGATTACCCCATCGCTTAGCATTAGCTAAACGATCGATTAGAAAATACTACACGATCGTCTAGAAAAAAATATCTAAACGATCGCTTAGTTAAATTCCAATGATCGTTTAACTGAGGCTACACGATCCGACCAACGCTTGGTCTTCTTCTTCATTGAGAACTGCATCGCTATGCGCCCAAAAACACAGGCTATATGAATGACTCGATGAACTCAAACCTTTTGAATTATAGACTCGATTGCGATGTTAATTTTTTCCAAGAACACAGGGGCCCTTACGATTAACACTTTGTAATACTGAAAACTTTAACAAAAAGGCAGTTTAAAACCCGAAACATTCATCAATTTTATCCACAAATGCAAAAAACGGTTAACTACAAATGCAGAAACCCACCGCGACTGTAAAAAGCGTTCATTTCAGATCTGTAATTTGGAATATCAGAGAACCTGGCTCTAATATCAGTTGAAGGAAATCGGAAGCGGGATTTCCATGAGCAGCGGAACAAGACTATTCTAAATTACAATCATGAATGAACATATATTTACAGTCGACTTCAAACAAGTGGTTATACAATTCATACAGAGAAATTACAGTATGAAAACAACAATGAACAGAAAGCAACTCCACGCACATAAGAAGATGCGTTTCCACGCTCCGTTGTGTGACCACTCGAACAATTAGCAACCTCGAACGCTTGATCTACACGAATGCAACACAGGACGAACTCTTCGCGCTCATCCTCAACAATCTCCTCGGTCACGATCTCCTCACAACAGCAAACGACCTCTACAGAACCACGAATGATCTCCAGAAAACCTTGATGGTGTTGAGTTGAGTTTGACACCACCAACAAGGTGACCTTGGTATTCTCGGTGAGAGAATCCATAGGATGGGCTCTGTTCGGACTTGGTATGAGGCAGACGAAAGAGGAAACAACGATCGCGTACACGACTGGACAAGTGAGAGATGGTGGAGACCTATCATATAGGTCGATGCCCAATCATTTAGATAAAGCTCTGCGATCGTCTAGCAAAAGCTATGTGATCGTTTAGTCTATCGTTTAGCTTGGTCTATCACCTACAGACACTACACGATCGTTTACCTTAGGCAAATGATCGTTTAGCAAAACTATACGATCGTTTAGTAAATACTGCACGATCGTTTAGCTCGTTCAGCTGTCATTTAGTAAATCCGAATTTACTTGACGACTTCATGAGTTTCTTTTTTGCGGATAGAAAACTCAAAACTTTTTCAATCTTATGTAAAAAAACTCTTTTTCAAAATAAGAAAACCATTTTCCTTTTAAACTCATGGTTACCATTATTCAATAATCACCCACTACTTTGGTTATTTAAAAGAAAAAGATTTAATTATCTAATAATTAATATTATTATAAACATAAATGATAACCAACTTATCATACTATATTTATAACCTATAGTTTTAATATTTCATCTCATGAAACATATAAACCATAGTTCTTTTTCTATTCCATGGTACTTAATATAAATCTCATTTACATCAATCCTCCACTAGATGTATCTCATACATCATACCGATCATATCATATGTAATCAAAATACCTATTGTCAATTTGAACATTTTAAATCAATACCAAGAACTGATCCTCAACTGAATCCATTGAGCTACCAAGGAGACCTCATGGACCTGTAGCTCGAAGCTCCAACAGTACGTGAATAACTGACTAAACTATTTAATCATGGGATCCACCACCCGTTAACTGCCAAGCACTCTACTAAAGACTGATAGTCGAACTCTCATTACTACATATATATATTATGTGTCCATCTTAACCAATCAACAGTGCGACAACCCTTTACAGATCGTTCGTAAGTCAGCTGGGTCAATAACCGTTATGCCCCTGTAGTTACATCTGTTTGCTTAAGTACCACTGATCCCTCTGATGAACATAAATCATATTCCTACTATGACCGAGTCTTCTCTTCCAAAGAGAAGTCGTGGCCACTATGTTCAACCCCTGGAATCATCTCTTAAGGGAGCAATCTCTCTACTTATCCCTACTTCAGGAAATGAGTGAATTCCATCTTGTGGATTCAGTTCCCAACTCCCAGATCAGACAAGTCCCCAAAAAGGTAGGCATGTTGAGTTGGAAATCTGGCCCCTCTCACCCATATTAATCAAAGGACTGCCCTCGAAGGCAGGAGTTTCCAAAACACTCAGGATTGAGGTCTGTCACCTATGGTCTTTTAGGTGAGATGTAAGTCTCTAGTATCAACGGCGTTATATACAGAGTCTAGTCATTTCATGGTCTAAGTCTTATACAAACTCTTTGTAAAGGACATTGCCGCTTACACATCTTCCATTGAATGGTCAGGATCTACCATCTGTAGTAGTTTACAACACTTGAAAACCTCTACAAAGCGGGCCGTATCCGTAGTGTCACCAGGATCAGGTATCCCACCTTAATCCTTATACTACAGACCTATTTAGGTTATCACTTAATGCATGATCCACTTGTACATAACATATACATGCTTACGTTCACATAAGATAACCAAGGAGCTTTGTTTATTGGATATGAGTAAATGCCAGAATTAAATAACACTTATTTTATTCATTGAACAATGTGTATCTTTACAAAACAACGAGACTCCGGGAGAATTAGGACACTAATCCCAACACATTTCGTGTCAAAGAGCAACAAAAATAGCAGACAGTTGATCAGGTTGACACAGAGGTTAGAATTGACTCTAAAGCACGACCATCAATTAGTTCAGGTAAATCTAGTGATCAGTCATCCAGTTCTGATGGTAGACACCCTCAACGGCAGAGAACTTCGATTGATGAGGGAGCTTTCGGTGAAGAAAGTTCAAGTAGCAATGACCTACAGAACTATCAGCTTACACGTGTTAGGCCTTAGCGGGTGAGGCAGGTTCCTACGAGGTATGGTTATGCTCTTATTTATGCAGTTGACAGTATAGAAGCAGAGCCTCTTACTTTTGAGAAGGCAATTGTATCTAATTCGAAGGAACAATGGAATGATGCTATGGAAGTAGAGTTATTCTCATTGCAGAAGAATCAGACATGAACATTGGTTCCAAAGCCTCCTAATCAGAAACTCATTCAGTCAAAGTGGATTTATAAAATCAAGCCAAGTACATGAGGTGACAGCAAGCCTAGGTATAAGGCTAGACTGGTAACCAAGGGCTACACTCAAAAGGAGGGATTTGAGTTTTATGAGAGTTTCTCTTTGGTGGTGAGGCATTCGTCCATTCGATTAATTTTATCTATTGTTGTTCACTTTGATATATTTATTGAACAGATGAACTTTACCACAACTTTCCTTCATGGAGAATTGGAGGAAGTGATGTACATGGCTCAACCTAAGGGCTATGAGGTGAAAGGAAAGGAAGACATAGTTTGTCGTCTTCACAAGTCCATCTATGGACTGAAGCAATCGCTGAGACATTAGTATATGAGGTTTGACACCTTTATTCTGAAGTAGGAGTTTCACAGGAGCTCATATGATGCCTGCGTGTATTGGAAACAATCTCAGAAAGGTACATATATTTATCTACTTCTGTATGTTGATGATATGATTCTGGTGTCTAAGGATTATTCTGAAATCTATGATCTCAAGAAACGGTTGAGTAGTGAATTTGAGATGAAAGATTTAGGTGAACTGAAAAGGATCCTAGGCATGGATGTGAAAAGAGATAGGGAGAAAGATTTGTTAACCATTTCGCAGGAGAGTTATGTGCATAAACTGCTTGAGAAGTATAATATGTCTGGTTGTAAGGCAATTTCGACACCCTTAGCATCTCATTTTACGCTTTCTTCGTCTTAGTGTCCTGTTACTGAACAAGAAAGGTTAGAGATGTCTAATACTCCCTTCGTCTTAGGCCTGAGTTGGGATATTCTATGAGTATGATAAGTAGGTTTATGTCAAATCCTGGGAAGGATCATTGGAATGCAGGATGTAGATTATGCTCTACGCAGGAGTTCATTTCTATCATTCGTTGTGATAGCCAGAGTGTTATGTTAACCAAGGTTCTTCCAGCTCATAGGTTTAAATACCTATTTCCAATCAGCTTGGCACTGGATAATTGTAGAAAAATGGAAAAGGGAGAGGCAACCACTTGAAAGAGAGACAATTACCCTCAAACTATCTCCACGTCTCGCATTGATGATATTGTTCACTTTAGGCATAAACCCTCATGGCTTTGTTTTTGGTTTCACCCCAAAAAGCCTCATACCAATGGAGATAGTCACCCTCACTTATATACCCATGGTCCTCCTCTTATCTAACCAATGTGGGACTTTGGTCGCATTCCCAACATTACTCTTCAAACCTTTCAATGCAGACTATTGCCCACACTAAAATGATAATTAATGTCAAGCTCTGTTTCCCACTTGAGAAACTCTATCGGAGCATTCAACCCAGAGGAACAAATCTCCCCAAATTTCTCGACTAAAGGGGTAATTAAAGAATTAACGGTTTCAAGATTCAATCTCATCATTATAAAGAACACAATCACTAAGTGACTAATATGAGTTCGTATTTATTACTTGTCTCACACAACAAGTGAAGCTATGAAAGAGTGTCTCAAAATATTACCTTCAAATCATAGGAGACTAGGCCCAGATACCAGAGAGTGCCCAAACATAAAGATTCCTTGACACTAGCAACTAAAAATACTCCGAAATGAGAAGTCAAGTCATGTGATCCTCCCTTTAAACTTCTTCCACCCTGGGATGTACTCGCCTCAAAAGTTTCACTAGCTCTCTAGATCTAGAAGATCACTTAAAGACTTTGGTATGAAGGGCACTATCATCATAAAAATATAATTGTCATACTATACTGTAGAAGAATATGATCCTTTTTCAACTAAGGTCAAACTACATGTAGAACAACGACAACCATCCCGAATAGAAAAGCTAACCATAAGCTGCAAACTATCTCGAACACAAAATATAGTCTTTCAATACTAGGATGAAGAACTAAAAATATAAAATAAATTTCCTTGGATATTCCAACCACAATAAATGATAATAACTGTACCTCTCGTTATTATATTATTTATTTATCGTTATCAGTTTTGTGCAACTTTTTATTTTTTAAAAAATATTTTGATATTGGGTTTATTTTTGGTTTTTACTCTCAAATGTATTAGAAATTTACAATAAATAATAGTCTTTTATAATCTAGATGTATAAAAAACCATTTTTGTTTAGAAAAACAATTATAGGTATATCAACTAGCAATTAATTTATTAGTATATCTACTATCAATTAAATATCATTTTAGTCATTTTTTAACTTGTAGTTAATTCCATCTTTTTTTTCTTTTTCAATAGTATGTATGATGAGAAAATTATACTTGAGATTTTCAAGTTGATAGTATAAATTCATGTCAGTTGAGATATTGCTCATATTAACATCTCGATCATTTTTTTTAATGTTTTTTTATTGTCACTTGAAAAGATCATATTTTCAGTATGATGCGGTTTAGTAGTCTTTTGTAGGAATGTTAGGCTTGTTTCTCTAGTATTTACCTAGTTGATTTGAGTGTAAAATTTACCAAGTATATGGTTAAAATAAAGTAATTTTGTTTTTTCTAAATTTTAAAAGTGTGTTATATTAAAAGTACAAAAGAGAAGATATCTTTTTGAATTGAATGAATGCAAAGTAGGGAGATTGCAATCAAGGAAGATTGTCTAAAGAAAAATATTGATGTGGATGATATTTAAAGTAAGATTTATCAGATCTTTGGCAATACTTTTAACTTTATATTATAATTCAATTTGGTACTTCTATGTACTATTTAAATTTCACCATAAAGTTCAAGACAAAAAATTAAAATAAATGCATACAGCTGCTTTCTAAATAAAAATAACTAAATTTACAATTCAGCAAAACAGTGTTTAACACTTTAAGTGGACATGTCACCGATACTTTGTAAAGTCTTTTTTTTCCTTTCTTTTTTGTCTTGTGTATAACTGTTGAGTTATCGTTTGAAGTATCATTTTATTAAATAATTGTATGATTTAATAACAGAAAATTGAAAAAAAAAAAAGGTAAAGTAAAACAAATAAACAAAAGTAATAATAATAATAATGAGAACAAAACAAATAGAAATATCAATGTTATAGGATTTATTGGACCTAAGAAACAAACCTAAGAAAAAAAATACTAAACACCAATTTGTTTCAATGATAAAATGAGATTTTAAACTGATATTTAATATCTTTTTTATTTCATAGGATTTCACTTTTAGAATCTAGGATATATTATCTGGAGAATTTTAAAATTTATATGACATGAGTTTTTTAATAATACATTTCATACCAATGAGATTTTTATATATGAGAAATGAACCGTATAAATATAGTATGATTAATTAATAAATTAATATCAATTAATCATGATTAGTAATTTTAATAATTATTAAACTTAAGTATATTATTTAGATTTAATAAAATTGAGTTGATACATTCACCATTGATATTTCATAATATCTTAACTATTTGGTATATGATTTACTTATTAATTATTTAGATTTAATAAGTTTATATTTATTTAATTATTTTTAATAACATAATTAAGTTTATTAAAAAAATGTTCATTTATTGATATTTTAAGTTATTAAACAATTAAACAATATAATAATATATATGCTTAATTTAATTTATGACTACGCTATTTGTTCTCTTAAATTTAATTAAATAATTATATTTAGTTTTGATTCTAAAATTGGTAAATAAAAAATATATATTTAACTACTAGACATTAATTGTTTTACATGTTATTTAAACACATATTTTAATTATCCTAGACAATTAAAACCCATACATTTAAATCTCAGGCATTTAGTATTCATATTCATGAAAACATAATTGCAAATGGTTAGGCCTTGAAAAGCCTAAATAGAAATCCAAGTAAACCAATGTAAGAGGCAATTGGTCCATTCAACCCAACTTTCTACATCGGCCTCGGTTTTCGAGGTCGAGGCCAACCCATTCTTTCCAAGGGGTCGTTTTTTGTAGGGATCCTGACTTATCCCTCCCACTATTAGCATAAATATGCGTTTCCAAGTTAATTTGTAAAGGCATCAGAGAAACCTTAGATTTACCCTCTTATAAATACATCATCATAGCTTCACAAAAAATAAGTTCACGTTCATCCTTGATCGCCTCATCTCAATCACCTCGTCCAAGTTTGCCTCAACCCAATCACCTCATCCTAATCATCTCATTTCAAGTCATCTCTCTCCCTTAAAAGTTTTTCATTGAAGTACGTGAAAGTTACGTGAGTTTTTCGCTAATTAAATTTTGACATCAATCGTTGGCATCATTTATGAGAACAAGCGCATTATTTGTTCTGCCAAAAAAGACGTACCATAGTTTAAAAATGAACACCCAAATTCATCTCAACCTCTACCTAGGGAAGGAAACCTTGAGGATAATGGAGCAACATCACAAAATGGTTATAGTCAAATTTGAGTAAGAAGCATACGTTAGGTTAGGGGGAATAAAGATGACTGAAGAAAAAACTAAAAATGCCAAAACTCAACCAACCTCTAAAGGCTGAGGCTCAAGGTTGACCAACCTGAGGATGAGGCTGACCACCCCAAAAGCTAGCTATTAGGATGGGAGAGCCAAGCCACTTAAGTACCACATTAGTCATCCCATTCTAACCAATATGGGACAAAGGCATCTCATACTACCTTGGTTCCTAACAAAACCCCATCTCTGAAAAGCCAACGTCCCGGCGGCTACTCCGACAGTACTTCACTCGGCCACACCTGGTCAAAACCCTTCGCTAGTTCCACTCTGGAACGTCGACAACCGGCTTTGATACCATTGTTAGGTACTTAAACATCTTGGAGATCCACACCTCAAAAGCTAGCTATTGGGGTGGGAGAGTCAAACCACTTAAGTACCACATTGGTCATCTCATTTTAATCAACATGGGATAAAGGCATCCCATACTACCTTAGTTCCTAACATGAACTTAAGATATAAATACTTTTTCTTATCCAAAACTCTCTTGAGTAAGATTTCAAAACTATGTATAAGTAGACAATTGTGAAAAAAGAAATATGATAAATGAAAAGATAAGGCCTCTTATGCTTAGTGGAAGGCTTTACAAACATAGAACATGAAGTAATGTATCCATACAAGTTATTCTGACCCTTAGCAAGTCGTATACAAAATCAATAGTTCATTTATGTTGCCTATTTGTGGATCTTCATCGTTTCACCTTCCATAGATATGGAATATGTCTCCCTCTCTCATTAAAAAAGAAATGGGGTATATGCCCTCCTTGTTAATCAAAATGTACCAGAAGATATGGCATATCAAACAAAAGCAAGTTCTTTTAAAGAATCTAAGTAAGAAGGAATCTAGTTACTTTTCAATGAGAAAACAAACTTTTAAATACCTATTTGTGACTTGAGAAGATTCTCAAAAGAAAAATTTTGGCACAAGACTTGGGGTTAGTTGAGGTGACTAGGTTAGACCATTCTGAGCATTCAACACCTAGCTAAGCCCATATCTTAGAGAAAATGAATCATTGTAAAAAAAAAAAAAAAAACTGTAGGTCAATTGAGACCGACTTGACCAATAAACCATTTACATAATGGGCATTATCCAGGTTGCACTTAGCTTCATATATATTCGAGCTTTGAGAATTTATTAATAATCTATACATTAACCCATTTGTAAAAACAAATCAAATTTAGTCAAATAATCTAATGCATCCTAAGTGACATCTATTTTGCAATGATGTTTTAGTGAGATAGGACAAAATTCACCATATGGTGATCAAGTGCCCCTTCACTGAAATGAGACTATCTCAACCGATAGACGAAACAACTCCTTGTTACTATTATTATCAATCACCATTGTTCGGTCCATAAATTGTTAAACTCGCTTAATATTTTCTTATAAGTGTAACCCCTCATTTTAGATTCTAGAGTTCTGCCCCAATGAGCCAACCATAGGGAAAAATCGATTGGGGACAAAACTAAAGTAACCCTATCCATTTTTAGAGTTTGAGGTAAAAAATCATGCAAATGTCATCCATAGGGGGACATAAGCAAAGGTGCCTCGAGGTCATTTAATAACGTACATCCATACATCCATTTAACTATATATTATAACACTTATAATATAAATGATGTAGGATTATGTTATTAATGCATGCAAACATATACTATAACACTTATATTATATGATGCATGAGCATGATATAAAAATTAAATCTTGCAACTATATATTATAACATTTAAAATATAAATGTTGCATGAATAATGTATAACCTATGGTAGGATTTTCACCATATGACATACATTATGACATATATAAAATTAAAAATAAATCATACATCAAATGCATAATTTAAAAACAATTATTGGACAAGGATTGGACCCTTAAACAATTTATTAAATTAATAAAAAATATAACTATCTATTACAACAATAATGATCAATTGGTTCAAAATAAGTGAATCGGATCTTAAACCACACGAACTGGACCGTCCACCACTCGAATCGGCCAAGAACTACTCAAACCAACTGAACCGGACATGAACCAACCGAGTAATGAACCGAACCGCACACGAACCAATTTGTTTTTTCTATCTCGCAACATTGCAATGTTGTGACCTAGAGTTGCAACGCTACAGATAGAACACTTCGTTCGCCTAATCGCAGTGTTGCAACGCTATTGTACAATAGTCACTATACAGTTGTGATATGATTTGAAAAACCTCCATTTTTGGCCTCGTTTTCTCCAAAATTCAACTGGAATAGCCACGAATGACTCAACAAACAACAATTACATACTCTATAACGAAAAATTATGCCCAAAACACGAGCCCTTACTAATCATATTTGTAAAAATAAAGGCTGTAAAGACTAATATCCAATCTCAAAATTATCCAAAATTGTAAACCAAATATTCCATACATTCATCAATCATGAATTAAATACATAATGCAAAAACCCACCAATTCTGTAAAATTAATTCTGAAAATTGGAAAAATTGGGATCAAAATCTAACTCTCATACCAATTGAAATAACCGGTGTAGGTCCTTTGTAGAAGCGAGGATTGGTCCTAAAATCCCAATTTTTTACAAAATAAGAATTTTGCATAAACATATAGGAAAAATTATGCATTAATCAACAATTTAAAATTTAAAGCATGCAATTATAATTGAGAAAAGAGAAGACGGAAAGACTAACCCTTGAAGATCAACCTTCTTCACATGAATCTTTTTCTCCAAAATTGTCACGAACTGTAACAACCTCGAAACCCTAATTGGCCACCACTAATCAGAACCTCCTGTCTCTCTATTGAGACGAGAATCCAAGAAGTTGAGAAGCTTTTAGCTTTTTGGGATGGGAGAGAGAGAAAAAATTTGAGAGGAGAGATCATTCTGTATCTCTTTGGCCATCCAACTTTTGTGAAGAAGACGCAAATCCCATAACCAGTTCCCTCACATGTAGTGAGTTGAGAGAAATTAGGGAGAGAAGTTATTTCCCTCCAATTAATTCAAATTAAATTAAAATAAAATGATTTAATTTTAATTTAAATAGAACTATAGTATATATATATATATATAGGTTATAGGATATAAAACATATAACCTATGGTTTAATATTGCATCATATACAATATAACCTATAGTTTTACTTCTCTCATCAATAAACAGTATTTAATATAAATCTCATCTATACTAAATTTAATTATATGAATCCAATTCACATAATTAATATTTGAATCATATTCAAATATTTATTTCCTCTCAAATAAACTTTATATTATAACATATCATATATATTATAGTAATTATATCATATATAATTAAATTAAATTAACTATATAACATATAATTAATTTTCTCAATTAATTTAAACATTCAAACTAATCCAAAATTGATTCTCATTTAATCCCTATTGAGCTACAGAGAGACCTCATGGCCCTATAGCTAGAAGCTCCAATGGTAATTGAATAATTAATTAAACTCATTTAATTAAATAATTAAATAATTAAATTATTCAACATCCATCAACTGTCGGATACTCCACTAAAGATTGACAGCTACATTCTTCATACTACAGAAATATTTTTGTGTCCATTGGATATAACCAATCAACAACGCGATGACCCTTCATAAATTGCTCATAAATATAGTTAGGCCAAAATTACTGTTTTTTCCCTGTAGTTACGTCTAACTCCTTAAGTACCACTAATCCCTCTAATGAATAATAAGTCATAGTTCAACTATGACCAAACCCCTATCGATCAGGAGATTGTAAGGTGCCATATTGTTCAAGTCCCAGAATCAGCCCTAAAGGGAGCAATTTATCTACTTACCCGACCTCGGGGAATGAGTGAATTCCATCTTGTGTAGCTATGTTCCTAGCTCCCCAATTAGACGAATCCCCAAAATGGTAAGCTTATTGAGTTGGCAGTTTGGTCACTCACAACTCCCTTAAGATTCAGGTCATGTCACCTATGGTCATCCTGGTGAAAAGTAAGTCTCAATTATGAATGACGTTATACAATGAGACTAGTCATTTCATGGTCTGGTCTTATATAAACTCCTTTGTATATAATACTCTCGCTTACATGTCTCCACATGAATGATCAGGATCAGATCATTTATAACACTTTACAACAATTGTAACATCTAAGCGGGTCATATTCATAGTGTCACTAGGATAAGGTATCCATCTTTATCCATTTACTACAAATTATTTAGGTTATCACTTAAACATGATTCACTTATATGTCTTTACGTACATGTTTAAGCTACAGATGATAACATTGGATATTAGTTTATTGGTTTGTGGGTTTAATGTACTAAATGTCAAATAAAATATCTCATATTTTATTAAATAAATGAAATATTTGTATAATACAATTACAAACTATAGGACCCTTCGAGATTTAGGGCATCAATCCTAACATTATCTACAATAGAGGTAGAATACATAACATTAACAAAAGCAATTAAAGAAGGTTTGTGGTTTAAATGTTTGATGAATGATCTTGATATCAATTAAAAAAAGTAGTTAAAATCTATTGTGATAATCAAAGTACCACTCATCTCTCTAAGAATCCACAATACCACAATAGGACCAAACATATTGATATAAAATTTCATTTCGTTGAGTCAAAATTGAGAATGGAGAAATAGAGTCTTGAAAGTACATACCTTGGACAACGCAGCTGACATGCTCACAAATCGATTTCGAAGCTTAAGCTCCAAAAGTGTTTTGTGCTTATTGACTTCGATCTTCCTGAAAAAGAATAAAAGAAGGTCAAATCTAGAAAAACCTTCAAGAAATTTTAGAGTTTGATTTAAGATGGAGATTTGTAGAAAATAAATCAAACGGTTAGTTATTTACATTTCAGTTTTATGTTTTTAAATCACTCACTGTAAATTAATCTCTCTTAAAAATCTACAAAAGGGAGCTCTTAGTAGTAAAGAAAAATTAGATAGAAAGTAAATCTTGTACTCATATGAAAGTTTCTTCAAGTTTTTGTTCTTCCTATGGATGTAGGCTTGTGTTTAGCTGAACCATGTAACTCTTGTGTATATCTTCTCTTCCTTCCTCTTCTTCTTCTTCTTTCCTTACATGCAACTAGATCACAATTAGAGAGCTAAAAAGAAATCTTGAGAGAATCGTCTGATAAGATAGAGAGATTGTGTGTGAAAAGAGGAAATTTGAAGCTATTTTCCCTTTTATGTTAAATAAAACAAATTAGTGTTTTGTGTGATAATTTCGTCTTACCACGTGTGGGTATATAAACTCAGCTACATGGTCAAATATCTGTTACTTATTCTACCAACCTCTTGAATTATTGGACTGGTTTTATCACTTTTTGGGCTTAAGACTTTATTTACCCTTTCACTTTTTATAGGCCTTCTTCAACATCTGTATTCAAAACTAATGTGATCAAGCAATCGAGTAAGCTTGGCAAGGTCCGCTGAAGGCCGACTAGACGAAGAGTAATAAACCTTGTTTAAACCCATTGTCGAGAACAAGGGAATATTTTTATAATGCTTAAATTGATGCATAAGATAAGAAAATAAAGAACATGTCTAGTCATCAAGGTCGAGGCCGAGGTGACTAATTTAGTCCTTGTTGAATCCAAAGCTTCTTCAGAAGTAAAAAGTGGATCGAATCCTTCCTCTTTGGCAAAATTGCTATTTAGGAATGTGAGTTCAAACTCTAAACAAACTTATGAATGAAAGTTCATGTATAAAATGAGTCTTGGCTAAAAACTACTACCTAAGCTTGGGAAAACTCTTTCTATACTAAATTTTGTAAAAATATGTTGTATATCACTGTTTATTCTATCTAAATTGTAAAATACACAGGTATTTGTATGCATAAAATTACGAAAAGATAGGTACACAAAATCTAAGCCTACAAAAGTGTAACAACCCAACAATCCCAATAACCCTTATAATAATAAATAATAATTAACATCCCCCTCAAACTCAAAATGGTAGAATAGAGACCAACTTGAGTAGTCAAGATAACTGACCAAAGCATGCAGGGGAGAGTGCTTTAGTGAAGATATTAGCCGGTTGTTTAGTCGTAGATAGGACTTGAAGACGTAGGGTGAAGCTTTGAAGATGATGACGAACAAAGTGACAGTCAGTCTTGATATGCTTCGTTCGCTCATGAAACACATCATTATGAGCAATCTTAATAACACAATGATTGTCACAATGAAGAATAGTGGCAGAGGCCCGGGGAGCTCCCATATTAGCCAGGAGCCAGTTAAGCCATAAGACTTTGGAAGTAGCATCAGCAAGGGCTCAATATTCTGACTATGTTCTAGAACGAGAAATAACAGCTTATTTCTTACTCGCCAGGAGATGAGAGAATTACCTAAATTAAAATAGTAACCTGTAGTGGACCGATTAGTATAGTCGAAGAGAACCAAGGAAGATTGAGAAAAGAACTGAAGACCGTGTCTCAGGTGCCTCTAACATACTGCAGAATACGAAGAACAATAGTGAAATGAATAGTGCGAGGAGCAGATATGAATTAACTCACCACATGGACCGCATAGGTTGTCTGGATGTGTCACGGTTAAGTAGATGAGACTACTAACAAGTTGTCGATTTAGAGTGGGATCCTCGAGAGGAACACTATCAAAAGAGGTCATGCAGACGGTGTTGGTGCAATGATAGTACCAGTGATGCCAGACCATGCTAAAAGGTCAGACGCATATTTTGCCTGAGATAAATAATGCCTTTCAAAATACGATGAGACCTAAAGACCAAAAAAATAATTGAGAGTACCCAAATCTTTCATCTTAAAGTGTTCTCCTAGATAGCGTTGTAAATCTGACATAGCATGAGGATCATCACCGGTGATAATCATTTCATCCACATAAAATAGCAGAAGAACAACGACATGCAGAGTCTTACGAATAAAGAAAGTTGAGTCATGAGCACTAGAGACAAATCCAAGTTGGGTGAAAATGGCATTGAAAGTTACAAACCAGGCACGGGGCGCTTGTTTTAGTCCGTACAAAACACGTTGAAGAAGACATACTTTTTGAGATAGGGTAGAAATACCAAGCGATGGCTTCATATAAACTTCTTCAGATAAAGTGCCATTGAGGAAAGCATTCTTAACATCCATTTGAAGAAGAGGTCATTGTTTTGCAATGGCTACTATTAACAAACTTCAAACAGATATCATTGGGACAACGGGAGAAAAATTTTCTCATAGTCGATACCATACTTTTAAGAATACCCTTTGGCTATTAGACGAGCCTTGTACCATTCAATGGACCCATCGGAACGAGTCTTGATCTTATAAATCCACTTACACCCGATCGGTTTCTTGTCAGGAGGTAAGTCAACAAAATCTCAGGTATGCATTTTCTCCCAAGCCTGAAGTTCTTCATCTATCACTTGCTGCCAAAAAGGGTTAGTACAGGCTTCTCGATAAGAGGAAAGTTCTACCAAAGACATGACAGTGGAAAAACGGTGATAGTCTCTAAGATGATAGAGAGTTTGTCTTACGTGAGTTGGTCGGCAAATAGGTGCAGATTCTGATTCCGCACCAAGGGTAGAAGGCATATCTGGGAGAGCATTAGTGGAAAGAGATGAATCAAGCTCAGGAATAGGCAGAGGGGACAAGTTAGGCAAAGAATCGCATACAGGGAAGAGATCAGTAGAGGGATAAGTGAAGAATGGGCGGGGACTAGTAAGAAAAATATGAAAAGAAGATATACTGGAGAACATACAGTGTTCCTAAAATGTGACATGATGAGAGATACGAAGCCTTTTAGAAATAGGATCCCAACATTGAAACCCTTTATGCTCAGTTCTATATCTAAGGAAACAACATAGACGAGCTCTAGGTTCAAGCTTAGTATGTTCATGAGAATGGAGATGGACAAACATGCACACCCAAAAAATTTAAGATGATAGTATGAAGAATGGGTACCATACAACCGTTCAAAAGGAGAAAAAATGTGAACTGTGGAGGGCGGGCGATTAATGACATAAACAGACATAAGAGCAGCCTCACCCTAAACTTCTCAGGGTAGGATGCAGAGAGAAGCTAAATAGAAACAAAATCCAGGATATGGTGATGCTTTTGTTCAGCTTAACCATTTTGCTGGGAAATATAAGGGCACAAACGTTGGATAAGAATGCCTTGTTGCGTAAGGAAAGAAAATAGGTGGGCATCCTTATACTCCATTTCATTATCGGTGCGAAGAACTTTGATAGTGCACAAGAACTGAGTGTGGACCATTTTTGAAAACTCAATGTAGACTTGGGGTAAGGAAGAATGATGTTTCATAAAGTAAATCCAGGTAAAGCGGGAGTAGTCATCAATAAATAACACAATATATCGAACACCATTGACAGTAGAAATAGGTGTAAGGCCTTATTTATCAAAATAAACCAGACCAAACAAAGTATCACAGAGTGAGGCAGAAATAGAAAAAGACAAAGTTGGTTGCTTTACAAGTTTGCAATGTAAACAGTCAAAAGAATTGAATCGTGAAATATTATTCAAACTACCAACATAAATTAAATTACGAATCTTGTTAAATGATGCATGACCAAGATGCAGATGCCAATGAAATGTAATAGTATCAGTGATAGCAATAGAAAGAGATGGATGAATGGGTGGCTGAAAGACTGTGAGCTCAAATAATCTTTCCACCTTGCGAGCCATACCAACTATCTGACCCATCCATGGATCCTGAACCTGACAACCATGAAAGAAAAAGAAAACAGTAGGTCTGAGGTCACACAACTGACCAACAAAAGCAAGATTAAAGGTTGGATTGGGGACATGATAAGTATTAGAGAGGGTTATGGTCGGTGTATTAATAGTACCAATTCGAGAAATGGTTATATGGTTACCGTCAACCGAGTGAACAAGAGGAAGCGAATTGATAGGGGTAGAGGAAGATAACATAGCAATGTTGGAGATCATATGGTTGCAACAAGTCAAATCAAGGAGCCAAGATGTAGCTGGTATGATAACAAAAGTAGGTGCACTAGAAGATAACACCTGTTTGAGTAAATCCTGAAGGTCATTGAGCTGGAAACTCAGAGGAGTGGAAGATGTCACATCAGCAGATGTTGGAGCAACAATAACAAGGGGAAGACCACACTTGGTAGAATTATTTGACTTAGTAGGATAACTTGAGGTTGAGGCGATCTGGTAGGTCAACTGTTCAAAATGTGACCACGTTTGTGGCAATAGCTACACTCAATTGCAGGACAATTGACAAACTTATGACCATGTGATTTGAAGTTTTTGTAGAAAGAGGACTCAATGAAATAGCGTGAATAAGTGGTTGCAAGAGCAATCTTCGATGATAGAGTGGAGACTAGCCCAAACCTTTTTTCTTAAAGAGGATTTCCTGAATTACAACATCGAGAGAGGGCAAGGGATTATAATGCAATAAGGCAGCACGAATAGGTTCATATTCTGGCCGGAGCCCCATAAGAACCATTATGAGTCGCAGGTGATCCAGGTTCATTTTGGTCTAATCTAACTCAATCCAAATGGGTGAAGAATAGTCAGGTACTCATTCATAGATTGTTCGACCTCTTGATTGGTGTCGACCAGAGTAGAGTGCAACTGATAGTAGTGAGCTAGACCAATAGTTTGGAACTGTGTAGACAGAAAATTCCATAGTTCTTTAGCTGTGCTGAATGCATCAAATTGGGTATGAATGGTTGGGGTGGAAGTGTTACCCAACCAGGTGATTATCTGGTTATTTTTGCTATCCCAGTCCTCTAACCTCTCAATAAATTTGTTATTGTCTTCAGTGGAATTTTGGATAGGTTGGGTGACATCTCCGGTAATGATCCGCCATAACTCACACCCAATCAGAAACTCTTCATTTGATAGGCCTACGTGATATAATTGGTGTCGTCCAACACAGTGTTAATAGGATGAAAAAATCAATTTTTTCGATTAAAACGATAACTGAATGGAGACAAACATATGCACAAGAAAAATGGCTCAAAAAGAATAATGGCTCGACTCGAATTATGGCTTGGCTCCAGAGATGGCTCGGCTCAACTCAACAGATGGCTTAACTCGGCTCACAATCGGCTCGGCTCGGCTCAGCTCGTAGTTGGCTTCACTCAACAGATGGCTCGGCTCGGCTCAGTAGATGCCTTGACTCGCTGAGAACTCCGTTCGACTCGCCACGGATAGGTTTTTTCTCATATTCGAAGCGAACAAGGGTCAAAAGGGATCTGAATGGCTATTATGTTAGGCAGATCTGAATGACTGTGGACGGATCTGAAGCGAACGGAACTAAGCTAGTTGGATCTGAGCAAACGTGAATGACGTTCCATGGAAATGCTGGATCTGAAAGGGCGTTGGGCAGACGTGAAGGAACTCTTATCAAAGAGTACATATAAGCGGAAGCAAAACCGTTCCAAATTTATTGTGATAGAAATATCGCATTCACAAACATACAACAAGTTATGCATCTATAAATAAATTACGACATGCTTTTAACAATTAAATAACAAAGGACAAGAGACTTATCTTTGAAGAACTTTTCTTCCCTTGATCTCTCGCTCTCGTCAATATTAGCAACTCCCACTGTCGCTGTGCACGCCAAGCCTATCATCCACCAAATCTCGCTGTCGGTCACCACCGAACAGTCTTCTACACGAACAGACAGTAAGGAGGACACCACCACTCAGTAACCTTGGTATTCTCGGAGTGAGAATCCATGAGGAGTGGGCTCTGTTGGATTTGGTAAGGGGGAGGAAACTACGATCATTTACAACGAGCAAGCAATAGATATTGTGTCTATCATATAGATGGGTGCTTGATCGTTTAGAAACAAGTGCACGATCGTTTAGTAAATTGAGGATGATCGTTTAGGAAAACTCGCTCTCGTATGCGATCATTTAGAAAATGCTATACAATCGTTTAGGTCAGCTGCGCGTGTACATGATCGTTTAGGAAAACTTGAGCTATCGTGTATGCTCTCATTAGCTAGACGATTAGCAGTGTATAAATCGTGAAACGATTTTTCGATATCTTTGCAAAATGAAGACTATTTTCATTTTATCCTTCAGTTACGAAAATTGAATACAACCTCCCACTATCACGTACGGTTATGGAGAAAAACCACCAACAATTATCTCATAATTATTTAATTAAAAATAAATATAATCATATTATATTTATAACTTATAGTTTTAATATCACATCAATTGCAACATATAAACCATAGACCTTTTTCCCTCCACTAGATATAAATCATATTTATATCTTTTTCCTCCAATTAATGTATCTCATACATCATGTCAGCTATATGATATATAATTGACCCGTTTAATCATATCATATATAATCAAACTCCCTCTTGTCAATTTGAACACTTCAAATAGACCTAAAATCTAATTCTCAACTTGAATCCATTGAGCTACCAAGGGGACACTATGGACCTATGGCTTGAAACTTCAACAATACGTGAATAGTTGATTAAACTCTTTAGCCATGAAATCCACCATCAGTTAACTGCCAGGCACTCCACTAAAGACCGATAACTGCACTCTTCTCACCACAGATATATTTCTGTGTCCATCGAATATAACCAGTCAATAGTACGATAACCCTTCACAGATGCTCGTAAGTACAGCTAGGCCAATGTATCGTTTTGCCCCTGCAGTTACATCTAACTCCTTAAATACCACTGATCCCTCTAATGAACAATACAACATAGTCCTACTATGTGTGGACACCTCTCTCGGACCATGAGAAAGTGTATGGTGCCACATCGTTCAAGCCCCAGAATTAGCCCTTAAGGGAGTAATCTATCTACTTACCCTTGCTTCGGGGAAGTAGTGAATTCTATCTTATGTAACTGAGTTCTCAGCTCCAAAATCAAACAAATCCCCAAAGTGGTAGGTTTGAGTCGGCAATCTGGCCACTCGCACCCATGCACATCAAATGACTGCCCTCAAAGGCAGGAGTTCCCAATTCACTCAGGATTGAGGTCATGTTACCTATGGTCATCCTAGTGAAGTGAAGTCTCTGTCATGAACGGCGTTATATAACAAGACTATAACACTTCGTGGTCCGGTCTTATACAAAGTCCTTTGTATAGGATGCCCCCGCTCGCGTGTCTTCACATGAATGATCAGGATCAGACCATCTGTAGCAAGTCACAACATTTGTAACTCTTCTACAAAGCGGGCTATATCCGTAGTGTCACCAGGATAAGGTTTCCCTTCTATATCCATATACTACAGACTATTTTGGTTATGACTTAAAGCATGATCCACTTGTTTGTCACCACATATATGCTTAAGTTACAACAACAACCAGGGATCTTAGTTTATTGGTTTGTGGTAAAGCAAATAAAACATCTCATGTTTCATAGACAATAGCGAAGAAAATATCATATATTATTACATCACAAACATTTGTTCAATATAGTGTTTACAAACTACAAGACCCGATGAGAGTTTAGAGCATCAACCCCAACAGGACGGACTTCGCCGAGATGTAAAACGGAAAGGGTCGAAAGTGATCGACGTTGGTCGTGGGTGGATCTGAAAAGGTCGAAATCGTAGAGAGCTGAGCTGGTCCAAAGTGACTAACGTTGGCATGGGTAGATTTGAAGGTCTTTGTTGAGATTTGAATCGTGGCTGGATCTGCAGCAGTCGGATAGTCTGTTGCATTCGGATCGGAATGGTTGGTCTTCACGGTGGCGACAAGCAGACGTCTCCGACAGACGAACAGTGATAAGCAGCGATGCAAGCGGAAAGGCGACAGATGTTTTGTGAGTTTCACGGAAGCTAATGATTTTCATAGCTCTTATACCATGTAAAAGTATATTGTATATCTAAATGGTAAAATACATATGTATTTATACACATAAAACTACCTAAAGATAGGTACACAAAATATAAGCCTATAAAAAGTGTAACCACCCAACAACCCTTATAACAATAAATAAGAATGAACATAATTGATGAAAATCGGTGGATGAGTCCACTCACCACTAAATCCCAAAGTCAAATTTTGGTTTCAAGCTTGAATTCATCCAAATTAGGACGAAACTTATTCTTAAAAGAGTCAAACCAAAGGTCAAGATCTTAAAACGACACACTTGGTTTAGTACAAAATAGTGGAGATTGAGGTACCTTACGAGATGAGCTAATCAATAAGGTAGCACACATCTCGCACATCCTTAGCTCGTGAGGGTCGTAGTTGGTTCAACACAACTAATTAACCTATCATCTTTAGCACACATTTGTATTTTAGAATAATTATAAATGGATAATTTTATGAAAAACGATAAGGATGGAGTCATATATTTTATTTTTATAAAAAAATAAAAAGTGATGTTATACCTTTTTGTAGTGTGTTAAAGAGCCATAGAGACTACATCTCTTTATTTATTCCTTTTTCATAATTAATTAAGAGATATGACTTTATTTTAAAATAACAAAATCTATATAGGTGGATTAAATTAAAATTCAAAACCATATACACGAAATTGGAGCTAAAAGTTCCGACCACATACCACGGATAAGTTTGCACAATTATTTTATTTATGCCTTAATAATTAATACTCGACTTCACAATGGAAGTTTTTTTATATTCGATTCGATGCATAATTTTTATTTCCTAGGATTGAATTTATAATTTAACGATTATTTAAATATTACTGGATAATTTTTTAATGTGCTCCACTTTATTAATAAGAAATAAAGTTATTACAAAATTATCATAAAGAACTTTAGGATTGCATGTGTGTGTGTTTTTTTTTAATTCTTATACTTTAAAAAGGTTTCAATTTATTTTTTTAACATTTGAACTCGTTTTTTTCTAATTATTTTACTTTAATTTTTTTAATAATATGCCTTTAAATTTCTAATTTTAAGCCTAATAGATGGTTGTTTATAACTATATTGATAATTTAAATTATGGCACATTGACATGTTAGCTAAAGACTAAATGATAGGTTAATTTATTTTATTGACATGGAGTAATCTTAATATTAAATTAGTGAAATTAAGTATATATACGTCGTTGACATAAAATAAAAAGGTTCTTGCATCTATTAAAAATATACATCATTTTTTAAGTGTTAGGCTACATTCATATGCTATCTTCCCTTAATATTGGATCATGATGTTTGATCTCCATCCTTGATTTGTACTAAAAACAAATGAATTTGGGACTTTTCTTACCGTAGAAATATATCTAGATTGCAATGAGAGGGAGAAGTTTTAATCTTAGGTATGATATGTTTTGGATGATATTCAAAGTAAGATCTACAAGATCTTAGGGTAGAATATTTCAACTTATGTTATAGCTCAATTTGGTACTTTCATGCATTGCATTATTTACATTGAAAGGTACAAAGAGTTGCTCACTTCTTTTTTTTTAAAAAAAAAAAAAAAAATTGTTCTAAAACAAAGTGCTACCATATATTTTTTTAGTTTCACTTTTGTACGAGAGAGAATATTTGGTATCTCTTTTTAATTTTTAATTTTTGAAAAAACAGTTAATTTACGTCACTAAATTTCGGGTTATATTAATTAATTTTTTTAATAAAAAAAAAATAGATCTAACACAAAATACAAATATTAAGCAAGATGTTATACCATTGATGACAGATAAACAAAATAATTTAATATCAAGTAATAACAATAGAAATAGAGAGACAGAGAGATTGGTAACTTAATTTAATGCAATCACCCTACTTCTAGGATGACTGTGTATGTCTAGTAGAAAGATAATTCACTAGATAAAGAGTTAACGATTACACAAAGCACTTGATAGACTCCCTCTTCAACATCTCATGTAAAGTCTTCTCTTAAGTTTCAATTAAGACTCTCCCTAAGTTTGAGCTCCCTTAATTTTCATGCAAACGCTTCTCTCAAGTGTGGAATGAGATCTCCTAAATACAACATCTAGACGAATTTAGAGCTCTCACTTACTCCTTAAGTGATTTACTATACTCACAACAATCCAACTCCTAGTCTCATCGACTATTGGTAACATCCTCAACAACAAAGTATATAAAATTCAATAACAATGCATAAAAGAAGTGGCTTAAACAATCTCTAAATTCAAAATCCTTAATGCACACACTTTTCTATTTCAAAATAGCTAATCCTAAACATAATCAAATAAACACAATATATAGCTCATCAAAACATCCTTAAAAATACCATGAAAGAAAGAAAATATTATCTATAAGAACAAGTAAGAAAATATTAATCGATAAGGGCTTAAATCTCCATGTTGAATCTGCAAGAGAGAGCACAAGTTGCTTGACACAAAGCACAAATATTCCAAGACAGTCCAAGTTTTTCTAGTAATAAAATCAGCCAATTAAATTGTTCTAACATAATTTTAAAATATTACAACGTGATTAAATTAACTCTTTTGAATAAACCAATCATATTCTTCAAATTTTTTAAAAATTGTTCATTTTTGCGAACAAAAAGGATTTAAATTGGTTGATTTGATGTAATTCCAATAAATAAGTTACAAACAAACAACTCACCACACAAATATATATAAAAGGAAAACTAAAAAGTAGATTATAAAGAGAAAAAAATAATTTCCATGTATTTTGAAACTTACAGAACGTGATGCCATGACAAATATATCAAGCAAAAACTTTATTACTGGAAATCACAACACACAATTCATTACAGACGTGTTTGATTTGAAAGATTTGACTTTTCAAAGGTTTAAATTAAAAAATAAATCATTTTAAAAAAAAATTGAAATATTTAACCATCCCTTAAAATATCTTTTAAAACATTTTTAAATATTAAAAATAAATAGATTCTTTGAAAAACATTTCTTTTCCTAATTAATCCAAACAACTCTTAAATTAAGTTTGGCACATATATTGTGTTGTATAAATGTGATAGAAAAAATGTCACTTGATCTATACATGTTCGATGTTGTTATTTATTATTATTATTAAAAAGAATGTGTCCTCTAAAAAAGATTAAGTTGGACAGAGAATTTCTATTTCCACAATTATAAGAATTTTTAAATTTTCAAATGAATTTACCAATTTGATTTTAAAATTTTGTCAAGATGAAAAAATATTAAGTAAAATGTGGAAAATATATAAAATCTCGATATTAATCTGCAAGATTAATATCGAAATTTTATATTTTTTCCATATCTTATCTAATTCTTTTGAAAAATTTAATACTTCCTAACATTAAAAAATAAAAGCCAATCACAGAGAGTCATTTAAAAAATTCATTTGGAATAATTGGTAAATTGATTTGAAAATTAGAAATTGAGTTAAAGATTTAAAAATTATTTAAGATGTTAATATAATATTTAGTAAAAATTATCAAATTTAGAGAAAATTTAAAAAATACAAGATTTGGTATAAAGATTTGAACAAGTTTTGTAAGATGAAAAATTAAAAGATACAATTTTTCTATAAGTTGAGGATTAGAGTTAACTTACCTCTTCTAGAATTATAATGGCCTATATATAGGCCTACATGACCTAGGCTTCTCTATTCCTCTTATCATCCCAGGAAGGGGAGGTTTGTCGTAATTCACGTTTGGGACAAAGATTATAGATTATAATAACCAATTAATTACAGTAAGCACTATTTCAAAACTATATTTATTATTTGATACAGTTTTTACTATTTTACGTTCATTATTTTTTTATTCTTTGCTATCGTGTTTACTGTTACATTCTCAAACTAAAATAGTTT
This sequence comes from Benincasa hispida, assembly GCF_009727055.1. NCBI lineage: Eukaryota > Viridiplantae > Streptophyta > Magnoliopsida > Cucurbitales > Cucurbitaceae > Benincasa > Benincasa hispida. Next base: position 60,920,155 of record NC_052358.1, on the reverse strand, counting down.
ACACCTCAAATACATATTATTATAATCCAAACTAAAATAATAGGTATATAAACTATTAAAATCCAACAATAGTAATGTAAGAGTATCAAACGCTCCCTAAGTTTTTTCAATTTTGCTATTCATCACTTTCAAATCCCAAGTTTTGCTACCCGTCAAATTTCCCCAAAAAGTTCGGCCTCGGCCTTCTCCCTAGTTGGGCCCCATAGGTGCCCTGGCCCAAGGTCTTTTTAGAATTTTCGTCCTAAACGTTATTTTCATTCTATTTGAGTCCAAGTAGTGGTAAATTTAGGAGAAATTGTGTGGAATGGCATTTCAAACCATTATTTCTTAACAATATTAAAAAAGAAAACAATTCTACTGAAATATGGCCAAATAAATAGATATTCAGATTAAATGTTCATTAACTCTTATAAAAAATTGATTCCAAAATTTAAATTATTTGTTTACACTTCTACATCTTTATCTTTTTCCCTTTTTTAAACAAATCATTTAACCTCTTCTACCAATTGTTTCATGAGAAGCTCCAATGGAGCTCATCTACATTTTTAATAACAAATATAATATATACTTTCATCTGGACATAGTATAGTTTGCATCTAAAGAATGTAGTATTACGGCTCACGATTTCTCAATTTTCTAAAGAAAGCATGGTTTTGGATTGGAAAGACGTTTTTGGGTTCGTGGTTTCTTCAACAAGGATATATCATACATCTTGTTTTAATTTTATTGTCTCCTATTGTTTCCTTTCTTCTCTCTTTCTTCTATGGTTGTTTATGATTAAATCTTAACATTCATCTATACTTATCATTAATTTATGTTTTTTGTTTTTTCACTTCTCATTTACAATATACTTGTTTTCGTAAGCAATACAAATATAATATAAAGATTACAATTTCTGCATAGCTTTTGACATTAACTTTTAACTTTCATTTCTAGCATATATGTAGATTTTTAGTATATGGTGTTTGTATGGTTCAGTTGACGATTTTTAAATAAATATTATTTACATTATTTGAATGACTCAATTTGAGTAGAAGGTATTTGTGATGCTTAGTATGGATAGAAGGGATTTCATAACTATTTTGAATATAAGGTATTTGCTTATTTCGAGCATAAATTTTGAGTTAGTAATTATAATTAAATATTCTTGATGATTAATGTTAATTTTTGGATGAAAATCAAAATCTAATTTTTCTACTTTTTCAACATTAATTTCTAATTATATTTATTTTAGATTATGCATCTCTAGTTTTGATTGCATGTGATATTATTTTTTAGAACTAAGGTTAGATTTTGGTTGGTTAAGTTTGTTAGATCTTGTTTTATTTAGATCATTAGTAATTATAGGAATTAGGTTGTAGGAGTATTTGTGTCCATTACTAAAATTTAAATAGTCTCGAAATAAGCCATTCGACCATTTTTATAAAGAAAAATAAATTTGGCCATTTTTCAAAATTATCATTTCATTTTATCCAATCACTCCTATATTTAGCATATCTATAACATATTGTGTTAAAAAAATACATTTTTTGTTACACTCACAAATTTTTATCCATAACACATTGTGTTAAAAAAAAACAAGTATATGTCCTTAATCAAGGAGACGATTCAAATTTTCAACTTTATGCAATGTTGAAATGAAAAGAAAATTCAGGTAAGTTTATATATATATATATTTTTTAATTAGAAATTATAGAAATGAATATTCACTCCCCAAATTTACAATTATATTGCATAATATCTTTTAGTATAATAAGGATAGGAGAATTCGAACTATAGATCTCTTGGTTCTTAACTCATCGGTATATTACTTGAGTCATGCTCATTTTGACAAGTATACAAATGTTAGAATTGAAGAAGTGTGGAAATAAAATTAATAAAGCCTTTGCACATGAAAATGATCAATTTTAGGCCATGTTTATCTCTGGTGAAATGTAATATATCAATGGTAATCTAAAACTTTACACACATGTAAGAATTGAATGTATAGACGAATTTCTAATGTAATCTTAATAAAGAGTTTAAATTGATTTAATTATAATAATTTAAGAGTCTAGTTGAAATGATTTGAGAGTCTAAATGGTTGATATATTTTTTTTAATTGATATCATTTGGAAGTTTAGATGTGTAAGTTAAACTTTTCCTGTTTTTTATAACAAAATTATTGTGTCGGATAAACCTTTGAGTGGGTCTAGATCTAACCAATATAGGAAAATTGCCTAAACTAATTCAAAACCCAAAAACTTCTATGTAAGTGACCTCTTTTTAGAAAATATGTTTTTTTTTTTTTTTTGACTTTTTTGGAACATGTGAAATACCTACTTTGTCCTCAATTTTAAATGAATCAATTCTCACTTCTCTCATATTTTGGGTTTCTCCTATATGTGTTTCTTCTTATGCTACCAAAACATTACAGAGCAAAAATGATCAAAGTTTAAACTTTGTAAATTTCATTTAAAAGTAAGAATTTTTTAATATTTTTTCTCAATTTATAAGCATGGTTGGAAAAAACACGAAAAAATGTATGAGAACAAGTGGTCATTTAGCTAAGACGAAGTTGTCGACGAAGATATGACCAAAACAAAATTATTGTTCATGCAGAAAAGGTACACGATCGCTAACCTCAAGTGGACGGCGAGTTCTCGCTTTATAATTTTATTTTGGTCATATCTTTATCGATACAATTTCGTTTTAGCTAAATGATCATTCGTTATCATACATTTTTTTCATGTTTCTTTCAAACTAAACAAATACTCAAACAATTCTTGACTTTAATATTCCAAAAGTAAAATTTATCTAAGTTTAAATATTGTAAGATTACTTATATATATTCAATATTCAATCTAAGTTTTAAATGTTATAACAAATATAGGAGGAACTCAAAAAGAAGTGAAAAGTGATCCATTTAAAATTGTGAGCGAAGTGAGTATGTCACATCTTCAAAAGGTAAAAAAAGACATGTATTAAAAAAGTGGTTAATTACATAGAAGCTTTTGTATAAATTGTAAAAAATAACCCCTTTAAGTTTTCATATTTCTGAAATAGAAATAGCACGTATTATCAAACCTCATTAAAAACATTTTTCTCGAGCCATCTCGGTTGAGATAGACCCCCGGGATTTTAGTGGAACGTTAATATTCATCTTTTCAATCTTTAGGAAATATCGATTATACTCAAAACCAAAACGTTTTTCTTTTGAACATGAAGTTTTTTCATTACATTTTCTTCATTACCGTTTTGAATCTCTGAAACTCTCTCAATCTACAAGTTTTTTTTTTTGTGTCATTCCACTTGATTTCAACTCCTAGAAGTAGAAGTATTTCACGTTCCAGCTACTTTTGTTGGTTAAAGGTTGTATTTTTAAGTTTATGAGTTTGATTTAGGGCTTAGAATTTTTTTTTCTTCTGAAATCTTAGACTATCTATTGCATTTTGTTGGCCTTTTACATGTTTTTTGACAAGATATTTGAATGCGAACTATTTTGATGGATTTGTTGGGGGGAAATAAGTATGGATTCGCTTGGAAATCGGTTGAATCTTGCCCGAGATTCATTTAGTTTCTCTCGAGATTGGACCAAATTTTGAGGTTTATGACATTCTATATTTGGTATCGCCACCTATATCCCTTGAGATAGGCCCTGAGATGAATCATAGAATGACTCAAACGTTGGAGCTTGGGGCTTTCCCTAATCTTGGATGCCTGAGATTCACGCTTAATTCAACCAATGCATTAAATCTCGGTGCTTAATCTCACCCAAGATCATCCCGAGATTTAAAACAGTTTTTTACCGTTAGGTCAATAGTTTTTATGTCTATTTTGTTGGTTTGGTCTTGAGTTTAATTTTTGTTCTCTCTTTGTTTCATAGATGACATTGGTACAAAAAATTCACAGTTCTGATTATTTTCCAGCTAATCTGACTTGTTGTTCCCATATAAGGAAAACAATTTTTATTATTAAGAGTAAGTTGACGCCTAGACATTTACATATACTTAGGCAAACACTTTTTGACTTTTTTTTGGATCTGAAGTTAGTTTTTAATGGGCCTCTATGCCATTACATCCTTTTAAGGGAGGTGGAGGATGGTAGCAAAGACATCATTAGCTTCAAGTTATAAGGTAAAAAGGTGTCTTATGGATGGGAGCAGTTTGATATAGTGAAGGGGTTGAAATATAGCTTTAGGTATGTAATTCAGGGTGAGAGTATAAACCTCATAGCCTTAGGGAGTTGTATTTGGCCGATAGGACTAATATGAATGGGTCTGAGTTGGACAAATTGTTTCCATGCTATGAGTTTGTGAGTGATGAGGATACAACGAAGATGACCATCTTTTATTTCATCAAGCTCGCTATGATGGGTAGGGAAAGGAACCAACAACTAGACTAGAACATGTTTGGTTTTATTGACGAGTAGCAGGACTTATGCTACTACGATTAGGGTAACATAATTTTCAAAAAGACCTTGAGTAGCTTACGAGGTGCACTTAATGAGAAAGTTGCACTCTACAAGCAGAAGCCTACTAATAGTAAGTCACCAGAGTCATATATAGTTTATACGACTTTTTGTTCGAAAAGATGAAAATTAACATTCCACTAAAATCTCGAGGGTCGATTTCGATTGGGATGACCTGAGAAAAACTCTTTTAAAGAGTTTTGAAAATGTGTGTTATTCCAATAATACAAAAACTTATATGGGAAGTTTGGGCGCATGTTCAAAATCAAAAGTTTGGAAATCAAATGTTTGAGGGCTTATTTGAAGGGATTCTGAAGTCTAGGAATCACAAATGTTTGTGTTTGGGATGTAAGGTTTGGAAGCGTGGGTTTTTGAAGCCCGTGTTTAGGATGCTGACATGGGTTTAGTTAATCTGATTTTTTCCCTATTTTTTAGTGGTTGTTTTGTGATTGTATAACATCTAAGTGTATTTTGGATCAATTTTTATGATAATTTCAAAGAAAAATTTAATCCATCCATTTTAAAATGAAATTTATATTAGCTTTGTCTTTTGTAATTCTAAAATAATTCATTTGGTCCATTAATTTCCATGATAGTCATATAGGAATGACAATAATTTAGTTATTTTTATTTAAAAAATAATTTTTAATAACAAAGTAACAAAACTTTGAAATTAAGTTTTATAACAAATTTAGTTCGCCTTTGAATTTTTGATTTATCATTTTTTAAATAAAAGTTTTATCTTTTGCTAACAAAGTAGTAAAGTTTAAAATCTAGTATACTAATACATTAATAACAAAGATAATGTTGCTTTAAATCTCTAAAATCTCTTTTTTCTTGAAGCCATGAAATGAATTTTACTTTTGAGTTTTGCATTTAATAACATTCTTAATCCATTGGTCAATATATATATTTGTGGGAAAATGAATAAGTACGAGAATGAAATGAGAAATTGAAAGGAAAAGAGGGAAGAAGAGGAAAGAAAAAAATTATCGGTGATCGCCATTGAGTGACCAATGATAGTAGGTGTGCAATGGCCGGTGAAGAGAATTTGATATCCCATAAGCAACATGATCAATGAAACACTTCAGTTTTTAGAGTTCACAGATGAAAGAATAGATTATTTGTTTTTGAGTGTGTGAAAATGAGTAAGAAGGAGAGAAAGAGGAAGAATAAGAAACGGGAAAAAACAAAAACAAAATCCTAGTGACCAGCAGTGGGTGACGAGCAACAAAGAACATTCGATTAGCATAATCGACATCATGCTACAGTGAGGAAAAACCTAAAATAAGTGATATGTTTTTCTACTTTTTAATTTTTGTAAAAAAAAAAAAAAAGAAGAGGAAAAGAATGAGAAATCCAAGATAGAAAGGAGGAAGAAAGGGAAATGGAGGGAAAAAAAAGTGGACAATGGTCGACGATCACATGCAGCCTACTGGCAACAATTACCGCCATCATCAGAAACCATGTCGATCGAAGACAATCACTATTGTCAATTGACGACGGCATGACGATCGATTCATTGTCCATGATCAAGATGGTCGATCGATCCTCGACAGTCATGACAGTTGATTGCTCCTCAACAATCACGACGATCGATTTGTTATTGATAGTCATAACAATTGGTCAGTCGTTGAAGGTAACATTGGTCGGTTGGTCAGTCGCCGATACTCACGATGTTTGGTCAACGACCATCACTACGATGAGTCGTTAGTAGTCCCGATAGTCAGCCATTAATAGTTATCAATCACCATGACCGATCGCTGACGATCAACAGTCACTTGCGGATGGTAAAAATGGTCAGTCACCAACGATGAAGGCGATTGATCGCTGACAGTCAATCGCCAACGATCAAGATGATCTATTGTCGGTAATCGATCACAAAAGTTGCTCAATGATCGCTGTCGATGACCACACCATTGAAGAGATTAAGAGAAAATTTTCTTGTACCTATGACATTCATTAAAATACATATTCTAAATACATGGATTTAGTTTCTTAATCCTGAAAATTTTTATTCCAACTACATAAATATGGATTTGACTTCAACTGCCAAACCCTTCCTAATTCCAAACCTATAGGTCAAAACACCTCAAACAGATTGTTTTCGGCAATTTCCCAAAATTTTTGGGTTTTGGGTTAAGTTTGGGCAATTTTCCACCAAAACTCTATATCAGCGCTCGCAAAACCCCGTTTGATTTGGGAAAGAAAATGCCTCCGGCGAAGAAGGGGAAAACGAAAGCGGCGAAAGCTACTGAATCAATTCAATCCTCCGTCAAAACCAACAATTACCCATCGTGTCTTCGCTCTGTTTCTCCTTCTTCCGTCGCCATTACCATCCACGCAAAGCCTGGCTCCAAGATCGCTTCTATCACAGGTTTTTCTCTCTCAATTTCGCTCTTTATCTTTTCGGTTTATGACATTTAAGTCGTATGTTTCCGGAAATCCTTGCAGACTTTGGCGATGATGCGTTGGGAGTGCAAATCGATGCACCGGCCAAAGATGGAGAAGCTAATGCTGCACTTCTTGATTACATGAGCTCTGTGAGTTGCCCATTCATTCTTTGCTGCTTATTATTTGATTTCCCAATGCTTTTTTCATTCCTTGTACTTAATTTTCATTGCCAATTTAACCATTTTCCCTAAATTGGGAATTGATTGTTATTGTTATTTGGGATTTTTGGTGAAAATTCTGAAATTTGAAATTGTTTTGAGCTAATTTGATAGGAAAGCCCTAGCAATTTGAAAATTAGGAACCTTTTGGTTGAACCGAATGATAAATTCTAAAACCCCAAAATCAGTTTGATTTGGACAAGGAGGATTATTTCTTCACTCTAAATTTGAACACTCTACAAGCAAGTTTGAGGCCTATTTCTGAATGCTATGGTTCAAAGTTTGTGTTTCTTGAACTGCCTCAATTGAGTTCATCTTAACTTGTATGTGAGAATTTAGAGCTAAATGTAGCTTCTTGGTCCTTGAATGTGTGATTGGTTACTACGAGGACATGGTGGTTCATATCATAATTGGTGCATCAAACGGATAATATTGCTGTTCTTAGTGTGTTGAAAATCCAGTATTTGATCACCCATTTGCATTTGAAGGCCTGTTCCTCGTAGGATGTGAAAGTTTCTGTCTACTTACTGTGTAGTATTTTCGATCTTGGGTCGTTTAAAACTTCACACATGTTCACAATAGCTATAAGATTCCCAAATTAGAAAAATTGGATAAATTTCAAAGCATTTCTTTAAGAATCAAAGCCTAAATAGCCCTTAAATTAGAGCTTTCAGGTTTTGTGTCTTCATCTTGCCTTGAAACTTCTTTCTCTCTTCTTATCTTTCCTCATGAAGCTTGGTACTCTAAATGCTGAAATGAAGATCTCCTTTGCATGAATCATATGAATGCTGCTTCCTTATCACTCATATTTATCACAGGTTTTAGGTGTCAAAAGAAGACAATTATCTATAGGTTCTGGCTCTAAATCAAGAGACAAGGTTGTGATCGTGGAGGAGGTAAGCTTGCAAAGTGTTTTTGATGCTTTGAATAAAGCTTTAACATGTGAGTGATTCTATGGGCTCTTTGGAAGTTTACACCCTTAACGGAATATCAGCATACCGTAATGAGTTCAGGTGAATTAACTAGTATCTTGCTGCCAGAACATTCAAAGTAACACAGCTAGATGTAACTCTGATTTGTTTATATTTGATCTAAATCTCAGCCATATTTTTCATGCTGTATATTTGTAGAGTTTTAACTTATGCTAGTGAGCCGAAGTATGTTAACCTGACTTCTAGCTTCTGCAAATATGAGTTTTCAGTGAAATTGAAATGCCCGTCTCAACTTAAATTGATTGATCTTGTTCAATTGGTTGATTTTTTTACCATTTAAAGTTTTCAATTTTAGCTAACTTGAACATGACTCCATTGGTTTAGATATACATCCTCAACAAAATGTCAGAGGCTCAAATTCTCACCCCTATGTGTTGATAAAAAAAAATGTTCAATTTTCATTCTCTCCAACTGTTCCTAACAATCTTTTCACTGTTAAAAAAGTTGAGAGACGTTCTGCAGAATGTCCATAAATTAAACAAATACAATTAATATAGTTTGATTCTTCAGCAAAAGGTCCTTGGAAGAGCAGATTGCAATACTGCCTCCTCATCCATGACAGAATGAGCTGCATTGTTGGGAATGGTAGGAGTTTATCATTCTTGAAAGATGTCTGGGCTGGGGATGTACCCTTACAAGTTTCCCTCGTATATTTGATTTCTCTCTTTTTAAAGATGGGACCATAACAGACTTGTGGAATATGGAAAATGCATGCTGGAACTTGAGGACACTGAAATTGATGAGTTTGTCTCCTTGATGCAATTCCTCATGACCTGACAAATGTAGACAAACGATATCTTTTCTACAAATTCTCTCCTCAAAAGATCTTCAAGAGGCAAACACTGAATCCTCCCCCAAAGCTTTATGAACAAATATGGAGATCTTTGGGGAATTGTCGATTTTGACCCAAAAAGTTTTTTTCCGTTCAAAAGTAATCAAAATCTATTTTTGTAACTTCTTTTCCAACTTTTCAGACTTTAAGTGAAGGTATTTACCACGTAAAAGTACAATTTTGACCCTCAATTGAATTCAAAAAGACAAATCTTATCGTAAAGATTTAATCTTTCCATAGAAATTAGAGTTTTCTACTTCTTTTTCTTCTCGTTGAGTTTTCAACTATTGTTACACTATCTTCTTACAAAGACTCCCTACCTCTATAAAAAAAGACCTATTCAAATTTTGACAAAAGGTATCCAAGTACCTTTTTCATTTTCTTTTCTTCTAAATGATTAATCAATTCTATTGTTTATAGGGGGAGTCTGTGTGATTTTTGGTAGGAATGTGTAGTGAAAAACCCAAAACCCCTTTTTATCAACGACATATTTACCATTTTATCCTTCGAACTTTAACGAATTTAAAAGAACCTGTAAAATATGTGGGGTAAGAGGGTACATCTTCGTTTGGGTTTGATTTCACATTTTTTTGGTGTATTGAACTTCACGAGACGAATATCTCATGAAGTTGTTGCGAATATTTGTCTTGTGAAGTATTCGTAACAGTAGAAAGATTGTAAAATAGCTTGAAAGCTCTTTGTCGTTTGTCTCGTAATGTTGTAAGTTTTTCTTGTGAAATTACTTGCCGAGGCAAAAAACAAATCAACTCAACTTTACGAGGGACAAAAGTTAGTCTTTTGTCTCGTAAAGTTGAGTTTAGTTCTGTCTTTTGTCTCGTGAAGTAGCTTCCCAAGGCAAACTTATAACTTTATGAGACAAACAACAGACTATCTCGTTTGTCTCGTAATGTTGCAAGTTTGTCTTGTGAAGTTACTTCACAAGACAAAAGACTTACATATGAACTCAACTTTACGAGACAAAAGATAGTTTGTAGTCTTGTAAAGTTGAGTTGATTTTTGGCTTTTGTCTCGTGAAATAACTTCACATAACGTTTAGAATATTATGAGACAAACAACACAGAGCACAACTCAAGCTATTTTATAAATTTTACGAGATGTTGTGAATACAACCAAATAACTTTAGTGATGGCTCTCTGGCTTCTTCTTTTTTCGTGAAGTTCATCCTTTCTAAGGGTCTTTTCTTTCACTAGGGATTTTAACATTGTTCCATGTTTTGTGGCACGTATAGGTAATTATTTTGGGGTCGAGGATCGAGTCAACAGGATACTTTCAGACTTTGTTGTCTTTATGTTCTCATCTGGCTAAGACCTGTATGGTGATCCGTATAAAGGTAACGAGGGTTCAGTTAGACATGTTTAGGCATACCATATTCGGACCCATCTTAGATAGTACTCTCTTCCTCCATGGACAATTGATACATCACCTACTTCTCAAAGAGGTGGTTGATGATAGACCGAACATAATTTCCTTTAATCTGTTTGGGTCTAGGATGTCATTTGCTAAGGATGAGTTTGATCTCATCACTTGGTTTAGGGTGCAGACGCGAGTGGTGCGGAATAATCCTAACCCTACAAAGCTTAGAAACCTATACTTCAACAATAGGCTTAGATTGAAACAGACTTAAGCTGAGGAACATTTTCTTGCTATGGACTTTAGAAGTGATGAGGATGCGGTGAAAGTGGCACTTGCTTATTTCATAGAGTTAGTCATGATGAGGAGGAAGAATAAGCAGGTGTTTGACTATACCATCATCAGAATTGTGAATGGTTGAGAGATTTTTTGCAACTATGACTAGAGTAGTGTGATTTTCGAGAAAACAATCAGTAGTCTTAAGAGAGCTCTTACCAGTGCTATCGATCGAGCAGAACCCGAGATGTTAGCTAGATATAGCCTGTAAGGATTCCCCATTCACCTTACAGGTTAGTTTACATACGTATTCTACGTGTGCTTCCTTCTCCGTTATCGTCAATTATTTTTTATGATTTGATTCTATCTTCCTATTTATAAGTATAGGCATGTGAAACGATTTCTTCATTCAGAAACCTCGTGGCAACTCGTACTAGTGAGACAACTAGTCTATGTTTGTCTCGATGGGAAAGCAGGAAAAACCCAACATATGCCTTGTTGGATAGAGATATTTTCAATCCACGACAAATAATGGATTTAAAATTCTTTTTATATAATGTTCTAAGTTAATGTTGCTTATGCCCCTAACTCCTTACATGCAAGGAAACCCCGTTATAATGGTACGATTTGTACCAACAGAGGACGAGGTAGCTCACATGCGTCACATAGTTCTTGTCCTAGAAGTACGTGTCCTCTCACCGAGGCTTGTTAGTGAGGGTGATGTTGGCCACGATCAAGGTGATCGTGGCGAAGAGGGTGGGGACCATCACGACGAGGGTGATCATGGCGTCAGACTGGATCACATCCATAGTGAGGGTGATCATGGTGACAATGAGGGTGATCATGGACATGATGACCACCAAGACTAGAACCGAGTTGATGTTGAAATGAGTCGGGTGGAAGAAGATCCCTCCCATTCAAACATCGACATTGACAATTCTACACATCTGATTCGTTGTGGAATATCGGATACCCAGGTTACAGATGAGCTCAAATGGCTTCAAGCACATAGAGATATATTTGAGGCCGATTTGAGGTCTAGGTTCGATGCCTTGAAATCGGCATCTAAAGCTGTGGGATAAATAAAACGATTGGAGGGCTCGCCTGGATCGGTTTGAAGCCAATGTTAAGCCCGAGTTCGATACCCTCCATTCTAAGGTTGTTGATATATAGCGAGATGTCTCTGCTATGATGGGATATCTAAGGCAACTACTAAAGGTACGATTTTCGTTGAACCTATACACGATACGCTTTTTACAATTTTGTACGTTTGCTTACATTTTCTTTAACATGCCTGCAGGGAAAATATGTTGCGCAATCTGATGATGCGAATGTAGAACCCGAAATTGATTTCCCTCATATCGTGACTGAGGATGTTCTTGGCTCATCTAGGGTTGTGGGATATTGCATCGGATCCCTTTGGGGAGGAGCTGAGGGAGCAAAGGATAACTCAGTTGTCTTCGCTCTTTAAATCATTCCTAACACTGTTGAGGATATATGTAGTCTTCAGAAACTGACACTTGGAGGATAGAAGATAATTACAATTGACTCACAGGATGTTAGTGTTATAGAAACTGTGCCTTTAGGTGTCGATGGCACAAGTAAGAATGAATCTAATGAACCAAAGGTACGTGAAAATTGATAAATCAAATTACTCTCACAAATTCGTATTTCAGTTAATTTACGTTGTTATTAAAATAGGAATCATATGTTCATCCTGACGACGTGGTGAAACAAATGAACACTGGCGCCTTGGTCATCGTACTTAGTCCGCATAAACAAGGCCCGAAAACATAACGTAGATGTAAGGCATACAGTATATGAGTTATTGACACCTAATCGATTGGTACTTTACATGTTTTACGTACGTTGTTATATTAACTTTATTCATTTCGGCCAATCTGGTTTTGTAATTCAGACAATACAAACGGTGGACAATGAGGACGAGGATAATTAGAGGAAGACAACCAGTCGCAAAGGCAAGACATCCATAACCTCAGTTACCAAAGTTGTTGAAGTTAGTATTTTACGATGTCGATGTGTGCTTTCAGATGTCGTACAACGTTCCTAATAGTTATTTAGTAGGATACATCCACGAGAACGCTGGATTGTTTGAAAATAGACGAGGAATGCTCCAAAAGTACTTCAGGCCTTGGGGGAACAGTGAGAAGCTACTGATTAAAGATGAAACAAAAGGAAACTGAGATACTAGATGATCCAATTCCAGTTCCTATACTTATTCCAGTTATGTCGCACATTCTAGTGGCGTTACAGGGAGGCCGATCCGGATTGGTGCGTACACGTTGGGTTCCATGGAACTATCGTCACCATATAAGGTCCCTGAACTTTAACCAAATAAGGGTAAAGGGAAACAGAAGGGATATAACCTGATGGTATCAATTCCAAAATAGAGTGAGAAGTACATGATAGGGAATAAATCATCCACAAATAACATCGTCAAACTTGTGGGAGCAAGCATTGCACCCACTTTGTAAAGTAACCTATTTAGGAAAATTGCAGGTTTTGACCTAAAAAGTTTTTTCCCATTCAAAAGTAACCTCGTTTTTGTATATATATAAAGACTATGAAAAAAAAATGGTTCAAAATTAAATTTTCAACACATATACATTCAAATTACACGATTATATAATATAAAAAAAAGGTTAGGTGAGCTTCATTGGCTAGATTTTGTCATCGATTATTATTATTATTAATTTATTGTTTAATATACCGTAAGCAAGCAAGCACGAATTTTTTGAATGAAGAAGAAATGAGAAAAGGTTTCGGTAAGGATATGAAGAAGAAAAGACCTGCATAAACTTTCATGGCTATACTCACAACAAAATTGGTCTATTTTGACAATATTTTATTGAAGGTTATTAAAAACCTTGAAAATATACATTTATCGGAGGTTTTTAGAAAGTTTTTGAAAAATACATCCATTTTATTGAAGGTTAAAACCTTTAAAAAAAATATATATTTATCGAAGGTACTAGGAAAACTTTTGAAAAATATCTTCATTTTATCAAAGGTTATAAAAAAAACCCTTTGGAAAAAAGGTATTTAGAAAACCTTAAAAAAATATATCTTCATTTTATCGAATGTTATAGAAAATCTTCGAATAATATATCTATTTTATTGAAAGTTATGAAAAACTTTTAAAAAATATATATATTTATCGAAGGCACGTAGAAATTTTTTGAAAAATATGTTTATTTTATCGAAGGTTATAAAAGAACGTTTGGAAGAAAAGTATATATTTATCGAAAGTATTTAGAGAACTTTCAACAAATATCTTCATTTTATTAGTGATTATAAAAAACCTTCGAAAATATTCTCTTATCAAATGTATTTTTTTTTTTTTAAAAAAAAAAAACTTGCAAAAGATTAGTTATATTATTAAAGGTTATAAAAAAATTTGAGAAAGATATATATTTATAAAAAAAACACTAAAAACTTTTAAATTTTAAAATTATCTTTCATTGAAAGTCCTTTTGATAGCAAACTCTCTCTTTTTAAAGGTGTTTTAAGATTTTGAAAAAATAATTATAAACTAGAAAAATGTTGAAAATATATGTTATCATTATCAATTTAAAAATATTTATTATCTTTATCAAAGGAAAAAAAAAAACTTTCGAAAATACTTACCTTTTATCGAAGGTTTTTACAATTATTTGGAAAAAGTCTACGATCTAGAAGGATTTTTAAAATCTTTGAAATTCCCAAGTTTATCTTTTTCAACTTAAAAACAAAGAAACCCAACCCCTTCTTCTTCACTTATCGTTCTCTCCATCCCTCCCCCTAGCTCTGTCGCTCGGTCTGTTCACTCGTTCAGCACATCTCTACCGCCAAGTCCAATTTCCGCCGTTCCAGCCATCGCTCGATCTGCGCAACACACTTCCGCCGCTCAGTCTGACTCCCAACGTCGTTTCAGCTCACGATAAGGCTTTGGAAATTGTCCCATGGTGTATGTGTTGAATGAGGTTCTCTCTCAATCTCTAATCTGTTCTATTTTGATTCCCTCTCACTCTCCCTCCATTTTCAATTTCCTCTCATACTCTCACTTTCACTCTCAGCCGCACGGTCATGCAGTGCGCCACACGCCACTGCATGATCGTCAGCTCGTTCGTCACCGTTGTTGCATGTTGCATGCTCACTCATCGCCATTACTAATACACTCGTTTTGCAAGTTGTCCCAACCCTCATCTCTCCCTTTTAATTTTCTTCAAATCGCCGCTGCTCCGCTTGCCCACTGCCACTCGCCTCTACTGCATTTGGATATTTTTCCCTCTATAAACCATTTGTTCTATTTTTTTCTCATTTTGTTCCTTTTTCTTTCTTTTTTTTTTTTTTTGACAATGTATAGGGTGATTTTATTGTTCTTGGTGTTTTTTTCTTAATACTGGTCATTTAAGGTGGGTAAGATATGTGGGGCGGTACATTCAGCGAAGTGTATAAAAGGTATTTGATATTACGACCCTCCTCTATACCCTTGTTTGAATGGTTTAATCTTCTACATAAATTGAAGAGTGATATTTGAGAGCTATACAGTATGAGGTTTTAAGGTCATTGATGTATTGGATTAGTTGAAGTTGTGTAATTAATTTTTTAAGAATTCGTCTGGATAGTAATATTTGCAATGAACTGTTCGACGTTGTGCACATTTAAAGAAATTGTTGGTTGGTTTTACATAACTAAATTTGGTATGCTTGTTGAACCCTTTTTGCTTGCAAACCTTCGTGCTAGGTAGAGGATATGTCACTGGATAATGAAACTAGATTAAATCCTCCAGGAATCATATTCAGGCCTGTCAGTGGGCTTGTTACTGCTGACTAGTTTGCTCCTGGTAAATTTGTATGGGCAGTCTTAATTGCTAACTTGGCTCGAATTAGTTACGAGGAAAAAACTATGTATATGGCTGCATATGACTGGAGAATTTCATATCAGAACACATAGGCAATCATTTGGTGAAATACAATTTTATAGTTGATATAAATATCATCATTTTTCAGTGGAGCAAGTGGTTCCATTTTTACCAATTACCATTACCAATTGTTTACAACTTGTTTGTTGATTTTATTGTGGATATATGTTCCATCTTCCTAAAATAGTGTGACATGAATTGAATCCAAAGATTGGTGTATGGTGCTAGAAATGTATGGACCATTTTTTTTCTTCTGGGGAAGTGTTTATTTGAATTTAATGTGTAAATAGATGTAAAATTCTTTATGTACATGTATTTGTAGGAACTAAAGACCTTGTGTTAAAATCAAAATATTCTAAAGGAGTGTCCACCCATTTTCGATAACAATAACATAGTTGTTCATTCAAATTTGAGCCACCATACCTTAACAATTTTACATAACTATTAGAAATATTGTTGCATGATCCATGTAAAACTAATATAGACATGCCATAAGGAACAAATACGAGGTCTGTTCATATTTGTTTATATATGAGTGTAATTAATAGTATTGTGGCTTATTACTATTTTAGAGATATTTCTTAAATATGAGGTTTCCCTAATGGTTTTGCTCTTAGACGTTTAAGCATTTTTAGATTAGTTTTTGAGAGTTAAAGTGTCACAAGGTTGGTTTTGAAAGTCAAATTGTCACTTAGAAATCTTCTAGGTTGTTTTGAAAGCTAAAAGTGTCACTTTAGGCACTCTTTGATATCTTTTTAATTGGTTTTGAGAGTATCAATTATGTATTATTAGGATGCTTTAAGGTCAAAGTGTCGCTTGTTTTGCTCATTGAAAATTTTCTGTTATGGAACAGTTCTTTGTATTGCTTAAGATTTATTGAGAGATGCTCAAGAGAAGATTTGTGGAGCAATGGATAGCATTCTTATTAGTTGTCTCATCATTGGGAACAGAGGTCTCGACAATCTTAAGAGGTGTAAGAGGTGAGAACGAATTCTCTTTATGTTGTTTAAATCATGAGTTATGTTGTTAAAGAAGCTTTTGGTTGATTTAACATGAAAGGTTTGGCTAATTCTTCCAAAATTATGTTTTCTTACTTTACTATTGTTTGTGTCTTTGTATACAACAATTGAAACTGGTTTTTCTTGGAAAATACAAGTGTATCAAGAATTTATTGTCTTTCAGAAAAATGAGATGAATTTTTAAAACTAATAAATGGTTCTAGATAGAGAATAATTTTTTGAAATTGTTTTGTAAAGAACATATCTAATCGTCCTTGGATCTTCTATTTTTATACTTCTTTAATCATGGCTCAATTGAGTATTTTGGTTTGGTCATTATGGGGACAAAGATGATTTTCATGGGCTGAATTCATAACCTATATTGACTGTAGCTATAGTGATATGCATAATTCGTGTTGCATATCTTTAATAAGTTGATTACCATATTTTTTGGACTCGATATTTTCTAATGTTTCAACTGATGCCCATAGATTTTCTTTGTTCATTTTGACGGTGTAATACATTCTTCCGCTCATAAGGCCTCCTATTTTTTTTTATTGCCTTTGTTGTCAATACCAACTTCGACTTCTTGACTATCTGTATAAGAGAGTAAAATTTTGTTGCTTACAAGTTTGCTTCATGAGAGTAATTAATCTCATTATGGTTTTTGTACCTTTATGATTAATCCCCATTGTTATATCAATTCATTCTCGATAAAAGGTTATGGAATACAAATGATCAAGGCTTTTATAGATCTTTGTGACCATGCAGTGTGATTTTAGAAGCCCTAAAAAAAAGCTTTGATCGTCATTGGAACCAATACACTGTAGAGCGGTGAGATACATGATTTCAGTATCCTCTTTTGTCTACTTAGTGAGCATGCTCGAATGAGATTAGTATTTAGTTGGGTGTCTGCTTTGAGAGGTAGTTGTTTGCTTCGTTAACCCAATATAAGCTATCTAGTTTAGTTGCAGCGATGCTAAGAATGATACTATTTTTCATCTCTTATATCCAAGTCTTTCTATCTTTTATTTTGTGTGTTTAATTTGTATGATCTTCTCGATCTATTTCTATGGTAAAAATAAAACGTGTCTCTTTGATCGTTCTACTCTTTGAATTTAGCTTTATCTCAAGTATAATTTTATTTTATTAATTTTGATGTATGGTTAATTTAAAACAAGTAAAATTGAGTATATTGTGCTTATTGGATTTTAATGTCTTTTCGGGTCTATATCTTATAGCCTTATGACACAAATGGTAAAAGATGAAGACTAATCCAAGCTATTGCCAACGCTTTTTGTAAGATCTGCCAATGTTTTTTTGCGTTGGTAGATGGTAAAATTCTTGTAGTGTTTATAGAAAATTTTGTGATTATTGTTGTTGGTTCATTTTAGCTTAGTGCAAGTTTTGGTTCTAATTTAATTTTAATGTTGGTGATTTTTTTTCTTTTTTCTTTTGAAGGAATTATAATTCTTGACAAAGAACTATTTATGAGGGATTTGAAATCTTTGAAAATAGCATTACAAGCCTTTAAAAATAACGAAAACCTTCGGAAAAAAAACCATTTGACAACAAATAATTATTGAAAACTATTTGACAATTCTCGAAGACATGTGACCATTGTAAAATAATAATTTTCGAATATTAAAATAAACTTTTGAAAATTAATAATATTCGAAAGTTACTAAATCTTTAAAAAAAATCAGGTTAAGTTAACATTTGAAAAAATTTGAAAAAAAGATGTATCAAAGGTTTTTTCAAAGGTTGTGACTTTTGGAAATGGTCAACTTTCTTGTCATATCAATATAGATGGTTATCCTTACTTATATATCTATAATCATCGTCCTCTTATTTAATCAATGTAAGTCTTTGGTCGTATTTTCAACATGTTGCATGTTATAAATAATTAATCATATCAACACATCCTCGTCTTTTTAAGGTTCTCTTTTACTCACAAATTTTTCCTTTTTTGAATTTTCAAAATGTATATTTTTCTTTTTTCTTATTTATTTAATGCATCTCCCAAAGACGAATATTTAAAAAGAGACGAAAATGTTTATGTAGATTTAAAATAATCACGATATTCCAACAATATTATTTTTTAAAAAAGAAAAAAAAAGTTGGAAAGGATCCCACCAACAAAGAAACTAAAGGTTGAGGAAAGGAAAATAGATTTGGATTAGATATTGTGGGCTTCAACTTGGTGGGAAAGGGTGAAGGGTCATATGATAGATATTGTATAGGGAAAGTTTTTCAAATTAGCCCTTAAAATTGTCACCTAAATAATATGATTCTCGAAGTACATTTTAGAGATGACGGGCTGTTCTATTTATCCTAATTACATGTTGAAATAAATGGTAGGTAACTCTTTATTAAATTCTTTATTAAAAGTTTTGCGTCTTTTCAATCGCATAAATTGTGTTTTTTTGGTGAATGGGTGCATCTTTTCATAAATAATCAAATTGAAGAAAGAACACGACTATTTGAATGGTCTTAATTAGTATATAAATATATGGTCTTTCTTCAAATTGATTTTTCACATTTTCCATCAGGTTTTTTATTCTTTAGAATTTCTCTCCATTTCAAAATTTGTTGAAGTTCTGTATATCCACAAAGCATATAGTTCATTGATCTTCTAAACGTTGTGCTACTTCCATAGGAAATGTAATATATATTTTATCTTGTAAGACAATTATTCTCTAAACTCATGCACTAAAGTGAGTATATTTGTCTTAAGATTGTTATATGAATCAAAACACATAAAACTATAAATTTCGTATACAAATAAATATATGAGCCCAATGATAATTCACGCTTTCTTTTTAAGACAAACTTATTCAATCCGGTTTTAGTTTAATGAGCTTCAATCATACCATATGTTTTGATGATAACAAATATTTATTTAATGATGACTGTAGTGTTTCAAATTGTTTAAAACATAGAGCTCGGAGAGACGAGTCCAATACACTTCAAATCACTCAAATTGGACATCAAACAAAGATGTTGCGGCCAAAAGAGATTGGAAATAAATTTCAATATGATTGATAACATGGCGGTGATGTGAAAAACCTAGACCAACCGTAAGACAAAATGTGGTGGATTATTGAAGAGAAAAGAAAAGAAATGAAAAGAAAAGGAGAAAGAAACGAGATGAAAAAAAAGAGTAGAAAAGTGATACCACATAAGATTACAACATATGACATCCCAAATCTATAAATAAAAAATAGAAAAGTCGGAAATGTAAACCCCTCCATATTTTTTCATCTCCAAAATTTTTTCTAAAATTAATCTCTTTTATTTTCTCTCCTCATTTAATCTCAACCCTATGTTTTTTTTACCCTAGATCCAATGATTGAGATTACACCCTCCAATTTTTATAATCAATCATTCATTCATCCATCCTTGTAGCCACTTTCTCAAGAATAAGAAAAAAAATTCCAGCATCATTGATTCATTCTTCAAGTGTCCAAAAGCTCATAATTCTCTCATTTTTTTTTAATTTTTTTTTATATTAATAGTAGTTGAGAGAAAAATTGTTGGAGTGTTGTAGAGTAAAATTTGTGAATCTTACCTACTTAGAAATGACTTTTTTAATTTAGTTCTTTTATTGAAATTTTGTATTAAGGTGTGGCTGCATCATGGATTGCGAGAAAAAGTAATTGATTAGATACTAAACCAGTGAAAATGATCTGCGTCCTAAACCAGTGAAAATAATCTACGTTTCTCTTTAGCCTAGGTGGAAAAAAAAAAGTTGTGTAGATTTTGTTCTCACTTGCAAGAGAATAAAATAACCAATGAGTCTTGGAAAGTGGACGTAGACACATTGTTAGACCATTATAAATTCAGTTTTTCCTAAACTCTTTACTTTTGCACTTAGTTTATTTTATAATTTTTAGATTGCATGTTAGGATTATTTTGTTGATTCGCATAATTGTGATATATGTTAATTAAATTTCAAGTTTAGTTGTCACATTTAGAATTTTAAAATTATAATTGGTAGACAATTCTATTCGCCCTCCTCTAGTGTTGTCATTAGATTATACATCTAGTGACTGAGTTTAAGAACTAATTATTTATCAGGATAGAATAGATTAGCTTTCCCAAGAGAAATATTTCTTTTTCTTTTTGAGAAATGAAGTCGATTAAAAAATAAATAAATTACATATTTAGTCTAATTCAATAAGTGTTTTAAATATTGTACTTAATTGGTCTCTAACATATTTTATATATTCTCTTAATAGATCTATTAGAAATAAATTATAGTTTGTGTCTAATAGGATACTAAATTTTTAATCTTGTATACAACATATTTACATATCATTAAAAAATGTCAAATATGCATCTATAGGACCTATTAGACTCAAGATTGAAATTAAAGTTTTAAACATTTTAAAGTTTCAGAACCTATTTGACGCAAAAATAAATTAATAAAAAGAGTAAAATATAGTTTGAATGGTTAGTCATTTGTAATTTTTTTTTAAATTATAAATCAATTTAAGTATAATCAAGGTTTAATGTCGATTTTCACGGAGATATCAAGGTTTTAATTTTACTGAAATTTCGATGAAAATATCAATTTTGATAGATATTTTTAGAAAAATTATAAAAATAAAAAAAAATTAAATTGGTAAATAGATCTTTTATGTTTTTTAAATAAGTTAACTATCTATTATCTATATTAGATGTACATTAGTGACATTTTGTTGCTTATCTTTTATATGTTTCATAGATTTTTCTAAGATATAATGGAAAAATTGATTTCACCCCTTGTATCGATGTTGAACCCATGGAAGCATAGAAATATTGATAGAAATATTGACATGTCGTTGAAAATTTAATATGATAGGTATAACCCAAGTGATTAGACATTTTCATATATTTATTTATATATGTATAATTTGGGTCCATTTGGTAATAATTTCTTTTTTTCTTTTTGGTTTTTGAAAATTAAGCAAATTTTCTTCCTATTTCTTATCATGATCTGCATTTTTATTCAGTACAATAGTTGAATTCTTAACCAAATTTTTTTTAAAAAAACTACTTTTTTTTAGTTTTTAAAATTTGGAGATAACAAAGGAAGAAATTTGGAGGTAGAAATAATGTCTATAGGCTTAATTTTCAAAAATAAAAACTCAAAAGCCAAATCATTAACGGACAGGGTCTCAGCTATTAGTAATCAAAGTGTCTTGTTTGCTTTGCTGGCTTAATCCTTTCAAGTGTAACCCTTGTGTACGTGCAAGTTTGCGTGTTTGCTAGTACATTTTTTTTTAAATAATAATAATAATAATTTATATATCCTTAAATTTGAGGAGTTGTACCAATTTAAAATCTAAACTAATAATTGTATCGATTTAAACTTTGAACTTTATAATTATATCCATTTACACCTTTCATTATGTTCTGTTTCGAAAAATCTTATGTGAAACTTATAATTACATCAATTAAACTCTTAAATTTTCATAAATGAATCAATTTAAACTCTTAAACAAATTTTTCTTTCAAATCCATCTATGAATTTATTCCAATCCATTTTGTATAACCGACATTTGTGTTTGAGAATTAATATGTTGATGATTTTTAAAGGTAGTCATAATGAATGGTCTAAATTAATTAATTGAATGGTAAGAATCTAGGATTTGAATTGACTTAAATTATAAATTTCACACGATATTGGTCTAATGAAATTTGGGGAAGAGAGTGTGTAAATTGACAGGATTTAAATTGATATAATTATTAGTTCTGAATTTTAATTGATACAACTTAAAATTGATATTAGCCCTTTTTTTCATTGGTTCGATTCTTTTCATTTGATTTTTATTTTCTCTTGATGAATTAAAACTGATCTATGAATTAAAAGATGGTTAAAATATTTTGGCCTTTGATATATGTAAAATCATTCTATAATCGTTTATGTACATTTAGCTATGAACTAATTTTATGATTATCTATTTATATTAATTTACACCTACCGCATAGAAATAGTTAAAATCATTAATATAAAAGTATGTATATATAGGTCACATTTTTTTAGTTTTTGTATTAAACAAAACTGATATCATATATAATGGTTTATTATAAAGTAGTAATCTCAATATATTAGATTTCATATTTTTAAACTAATTTTTAAGTTTAGAATTAAATAGACACAGACTTAACACTTTAAGTACTAAACTTTAATTTAACATAATCGATATTACTTAATATTGCAACAATCTACATAATCGATATTACTTAATATTGCAACAATCTATTTAAAGTTATATATATATAAACTTGTGTCTCTCTTGATATAAAATTGTGGATCTGTCACTATCTTCAAATTCTTATTCATAATTTTATATTAAAAAAATTAGTTGTGTGATACAAAAATGATATCATATAACTATAAAATAAGTTATTGTTCATTTGATAATCATTTAATTTTTAATTTTTGATTTTTTAGTTTTTTTAAAAAAATTAAACTTATGATTACAAGTATAATATTTCTACCCAATGAGTCCCATGAGTTTCTCCGTTGGTTCTTACCAACATAAATAGAAAACCTTTAAAAATTTTGCAAGTACAAAATCTTTGTGTCAATTGTATAATAATATATTAATATGTATTACATGTGTTAGGATGGTGGAAAGCTTAATTTTGGAAATATTAGTCATTTTGAAAAACCATATTGTTGTAAATTTGAGGAGCACAATAGGAATATGGATACCAATAAAATATAATATAGTAATAAAATAAATATAACAACAAAAGATGAATTTCTCCACTTTCTCCGATCTTTTTGGATAGATCACCAATATGTGTGTCTTCCAAAATCCATCAAATGACATTATTTATAAGCAATTTGACAAGTAAGAGGTGGATTATATGAACATTAATAATGTGTAATCTTGAGACACATGAATAATACATGGGGTAATGGATAAGTGACACATGGCCAATAGACACTAATAATGGGCATCTACATTACACATAATTTAACATATTTACATTACTCTCCCTTAGATACACATTGTATATGAAATATGTCTTGTTAAAACCTTATTAGAAAAGAATTTACTGGGAAAATATCCTAGTGAAGGAAAAATAGTATATATTCCATATAATTTGATACTCTTAAAAATAATAAAGTATATTTACTCTTGCTTATGGAAACATCACTTGAGATCTCTGAGTTACCACATTCTACTGTTGTTCACCAATTTTTTAAAGGTTGCAGTTGGTAATGATTTTGTAAATAAGTCTCCAAGGTTATCCTTCGAACAAATTTGTTGTACAGTGATGCCACCATTTTCTTTAAGATCATTTTCTTTTATTTTCTTTGAAAGCTGAGTTCCAATTATATTTAAATCATCAACATATATAGTTATAATAGCAAATCTTAACTATGATTTCTTTATAAAAACACATAGACATATTGGATAGTTTTGATATTCTTCTTTCAACAAATATCCACTCAGGCGATTGTATCACATTCGTCTTGATTTTTTCAATCCATATACCGATCTCTGTAATTGTATTGAATACAATGCCCGAGAATTTAGTTTATATGTTTCAGGTACCTTAAATCCTTATGGGATCCTCATATAAATATCATTAGAGATCCATATAAATATGTTGTGACTACGTTCGTAAGATGCATGTCCAATTTTTCATACATAGTCAGACTAATTAAATATCCAGATTTTCATATAAATATGTTGTGACTACGTCCGTAAGATGCATGTCTAAATTTTCATACATAGTCAAACCAATTAAATATTTTAATGTAATTACATCCACCAACGGAGAATACGTCTCCTCATAATCAATATCATGTCTTTGTGAGAAACCTTGTGTAACTAGTCTTTCTTTATATTTTGTGATTGGCTATAGTTTTATAAAGTGTTATAAAATAAGTTAGACGTTTAAAATCTATAACAGAGATAAGCAGCATGCTCACTTAGGGTTAATAAATAACAACTTGTTTTAATAGTTAAATAGGTTGTTTTCTCTCATACTCAACATTATATATTTGTTTATGTATATATTTAAAACCCATTAGAGTTTTAGTCTAAGTGGGAGTTTGTTGGGAATTTCCTAAAACTCGTAGTTTGTAAACATTAAACATATTATATTCACAATAAAGTTATTATTGAAATTTCTTTCAATAAAGGTATCATTGAATAGCATTCTTTTATAAATCCAATAAACTAGTCGGTGGCTACAATTTGAATACTTAAACTTTATGTAGAGACATAAAATAGGATCAAGTTTTAGTATATAACCAAAAAGGTATATAAGTATATGGATAGAGTTAGGTACCTTGTCTTGGGGACACTATGGATACGACCCTCTTTGTATATTGATACAAACGATGTGATCCCAAAATCGTTCATGTGGAGATATGTGAGTGGAGTATCCTATGCAAAACATTTTTGCATAAGACCGGACCACGAAATAGTCACTTTTCTTTATAACAATCGTTTACTGATAAAACTAATTATTTCAAATTCAATGACCTAAGGTAACTCAATCTTAATCCTGAACTAACTATGAATTTCTATTTATTTGGGATTATTCTTTGATCTGCATAGGTAAGAGTGATTCAATATCATTGCTTAATAAGCTTCCAATTTTAGGGGTAAGACCGGATAGATAGCTAGGGACATAGTTTAGCAAGACGAAATTCACTCCTACCCATCTTTAGGTCAGCAGATAGGTTGTTCTCTTTGACTCCTAATCTGAAACATAGGGGCCCCACCCTCTCGTGGCAGAGAGAGACTCGGTTTATTGGTTGGACCATAAACCAATTATTCAATTGAGGATCAGTGGAGACTTAAGGAGCAAGATGTATTACAGGGATAACGGTAATTTTGACGTAGCTGTAAATACGGACGACTTGTGAATGATCGACTTATTAATTTTGGTTAAATTAAGTGGACAAAAATATATCTACAGTTATAAGAGTGCTACTACTGAGTTATAATGGTATGTCTCGGTAGTTAAAAGAATATTGATTAATTTAGTTTAAAGAGTTTAGCCAATTAATCTCAAATCGCTGGAGCTCATGATCTATAGGTCCATTAAGTCCCTCAACTAGCTTGTAAAAAGAATTAAACCTTAGAATAGTGTGTTGAGTGAATTTGAAACTTTCAAATTCGGATTAGGGTTTGTATAATTATGTTTGATATAATTAACATTTAAATTAAACAAATTAAACGTTCTTTTAGAGTTGAAGGTATTTAAATTCTATTTGAATATTAATTACATGAATAGAGATTCATGTTTGAATTAGGTATTTCATTAGTTTAATATTTGATATTGAATTCATTGTTAAAATTAATTAATTAAATTTGTTTAATTAATTAATTAAAATAATTTTTTCAATTTGATAATTTCAAATTAAGTTTTGAAATTAGTTTAATTTGGTTTTTATTGTTAAAAATGAATTAAATTGAAAATTGAGAAATGAATTGAAAGTGGGATCTTCCTACTTTCATTACACCTAATCCACTTAGTTTAAGTGGAAAATGTGTGTCAAATTGTGGTGAATTATGAAGTGCATGAATAAGTTCTTTAAATTAAACTTATTTCATGGATTTTGGAGGCATACAATTCCACAATTTCATAGATTTTTCCAGCCTATGTTCTTTCTGGTTTTCACATCTTCAACTAAAAAAAATCATCTTTTTCTCACTCAATTTGGAGACCACACTCCAATCTAAGGCCTGAATTTAGTATAGAAGACTTTGGTGGTAGTCTACTGCTGAAATTGAAGAAGAATTCAAAAAAGGAATCAAGCAAATTCGATGGAAACATCAAAGGTATGATTCTATAACCCCAATTTGTTGAAAACATTGAACATGCATGCTAATTGCCTAAAGTTGATGTAGTTAGATTGCTTACATTCTCAATTACTTCCGTTTGTTGAATGTCAACTTCATCAGTCTACTACTGAGATTGAAATTCATAAAAGAATCAAGCAAATTCGGTGGAAACATCAAAGATATGATTATGTAACCATAATTTGTTAAAAATATTGAACATGCATGATAATAGCTTAAAATTGATGTAGTTAGAGTGCTTAAATTCTTAATTGCTTCCGTTTTTTGAATGTCAACTCCATCAGTAACCACATTATTTTCATTTCTTTTTCTCACAAATACCCATTTGTATCCCACAAGTTTGACACCTTCTGGTGTTCGGACTACTAGTCCAAAAAATTGATGTTTTGAAAGTGAATTTAATTCTGCCTCGATTGCCTTTTTTTACTGAAGCAAATCTTTTCTATGTTGACATTCTTCAACAGATTTTGGTTTAGTATCCTCATTTTTAGATATAATAACAAGATTAACATTATACGCAAAAATGACGTCAATGACTATTATTAGTCCGGTTCCATCTTTTTCCTATCATGACATAGTTTATTGAAATCTCATTATTATCTTTAGGTATTTCACCTTCCTCACTATTCATGTCAAATAATTCTTTATGGGTATTTACATCCTCAATCAAGTTTTTTTTACTATTAATTATTTATCTTTTTTAAGGATTTTTATCTTTGGAACCCATTGGTCTACGATACTTCTGGCGTGTTCTAAACTCACTAGTGACAACTTGTTGTGTTGAGATAACAATTTTCGATGAAACATTTACAATTGGTATATGTGACTTAGTTACTTTCTTTGTATCTATAAATGCATCTTGTAATTGATTTACTATACTTTGTAAATGAATTGTTTTCTGAACTTCAAGTTCACATTGATCTGTAAGGGGATCTAAATGAGAAAATAACAATGCATTCCATATAATTTCTTTTTCCAATTTCTTAATTCCTCTCTTTAATGTTGGAAATTTTGTCTAACTAAAATGATAATCAACAAATCATGTAGTAAATACATCACTCGCCAGGTGTTCAAGATATATAATAATCGATGGAGAATCATATCCAACATATATTCCTAACCTTTTTTGAGAACCCATCTTAGTAGGTTGTGGTGGAGCAATTGAAACATATACTGCACATCCAAAAATTCTCATATGGGAAATATTTGGCTCATGACCATAAACTAATTGTAATGACAAGTACTTATGATAAGCTACTAGCCTAATGCGTACAAGTGACGTTGCATGCAAAATAGCATGTCCCCATACATATGAAGGAAGCTTAGCTCTCATAAGTAATGGTCTTGTAATTAATTGCAAACATTTTATAAATGATTTAGCATTATCAAGATGAATAGTCTTAATTGTATAATTAGGAACTTGTGTTCTTAACTTAATTATTTGAGCAAGTAATCTTAAAATTGCAAGATTTCGACTTGATAATAAGTACACTGATAAAAAAATGAACATGATAGTAGAAGCAATTTGGATCATGAACACTCTAACTATATCAATTTTAGATTTAAGCAAGCATATTCATGAAATTCTAGAATTAGGGTTTAGACAAACAACTTTGTAGAATCCTCAATTTCCCCTAATTTTCCACTAATTCTAATCATGAACTCAACGAGGACTATCATAAGAATCTTCTCTGCTATCCCCTTCGGCCTTGAAACGGGTTGTGGGACCTAAATATGATGAGATTTGAATGAAATTTTGAGATTTAGAGAATTTTTGGAGTCAAGAATAAGAGATAACTATTATCTCTTAATTTTCAAGTTGCATGAAAATCTAAATGAAATAAAATTCATCTATTTATAGATGAATTTCATGCAAATACATTTAACCAAAAAAAATGACACCAAAACATGTTGAAATTAGTAGGATTGAAGGTGTAAGAGTTAGTGGAGAAGGTTGGATAAAATCACTAACCCTTAAATTAATTTAAAATTTGTTAGAAGAGAAAGTTGGATAAAACCACTAACCCTTAAAAAAATATTTCAAATCTAAAATTTCTTAAATTTCAAATAAATATGAAATTGAATTTCAAATAAATATGAAATTGAATTTCAAATAAATATGAAATTGAATTTCAAATTTGGATTTCTAAAAACCCAAATTTTAATTTTAATTTTAAATAAAATTAATTCAATTTATTAATTTTAAATAAAATTAAATACATTTTTAAAAAATTAAATAAAATCAATTCTAATAATTAATTTTAAATTAATTAATTAAAATGAATTCAATATCAAATATTAAATAATGAAACACCTATCCTAAACACGAATCCTTATTCGTATATATAATATTTAAATCACACAACTCTCCAACTAGTTTAATTCGACTAATTAAAGGTTTAGTTATATCGTATATAATATCTTAATCTCTAATTTCGAATTTGAACGTTTCAAATTTTCTCAACATACTATTCCAAGGTTTAGTTTAAACAAGCTAGTAAGAAGATCTAATAGACCTACAGATCATGAACTTCAACGATCCAAGATTAATCGCTAAACTCTTTAAACCAAATTAACCAATATTCATTAACTACCGGGACTCTCCACTAAAGCCTAGTAGCTGCAGTCTCTTCAATATAAATATATTTCTGTCCACTTGATTTAACCATGATTAGTAAGTCAATCCTTCACCGGTCGTTCGTATTTATAGTTGTAGTCAAAATTACCATTTTACCCTGTAATACATCTTACTCTTTAAGTTTCCACTGATCCACTAATGAACAATTGGTTCACGGTCTTACCAATAAATCGAGTCTCTCTCAGTCATAGAAAGGACGGGGGCCCATTATTTTGTTGGGTTTTATGTTCTAAAACTCGTGGTTTATAAACAATAAACTTGTTTTGTAAATCGATAAAGTTGTTATTGAATATATGAATTGCTTATTTCGTCTTAGAAATAAATCCAATAAACTAAAAAATCTTATTACATGAGTACTTGAACTTTATGTGGAGACATAAAAGTGGATCAGGTTCGAGTAAATTATCAAAATGATCTATAGTATATTAATAAGATTGGGTGCCTTATTCTGATAAGGCTATTGGATGCGGCCTATTCTGTAGTTGTTACAATGAGTTGTAAAGTGATACAAACAAAGTAATCCTGATTCGTTCATGTGGTGACATGAGGAGTGGGGGTATCCTGTGCAATGAGTTTGCATAATATCAGACTAAGAAATAAGTCACTCTTACTTTATAACGTTGTTTACTGTTTAAGATTGACTATTTCAAAACAATGACCTAAGTAACTTGACCTTAATCCTGAGCTAACTATGAACTTCTGTTATTTCAGGATTATCCTTAGATCTGCATGGGTGAGGGTTGGCTCAACAATACTGGCTCAATAAGCTTCCCATTTCAAAGATAAGATCGGGTAGATAGTTGGGAACATAGGATACAGGATGTAATTCACTCTTACCTGCTTTTAGGGATAGTAGAGAAGTTGTTCCCTTAAGTGTCGATTCCGAGTCTTGAACAAGAACCCTACCCTCTCATTGGCTCGAGAGGGACTCGGTTTGAGATCGGATCACAAACCAATTGTTCATTAGAGGATTAGTGGGACTTAAGGAACAAAAGGTAATCTCGAGCGTAAAACAGTCTTTTGACGCCACCATTATTACAAACAACCTGTGAATGGTTAACTTACTAATTATGGTTATATTGAGTGGACACAATATATCTACAGTGAGGGGAGTGTAACTACTGGATTTTAGTGGAATGACCTGGTAGTTAACGAATAGGGGTTAATTCGATGTAAAGAGTTTAGTCAATTAATCTTGGATCGTTGGAGCCCATGATCTATAGGTCTATTAGGTCCCCTTACTAGCTCACAAACGGAATTAGACTTAGAGTAGCGTGATAAGTTGATTTGAAACATTCAAATTCGAATTAAGGGAATTAGTAGTTATATGTGATATAATTACACGTTTAATTTTGAAATTAAATGTAATTGAAAAATCGATTAACATATAAATGTGATTTAAATATTAATTTCATGAATAGGGATTCATGGAGATGGATTTGGTGACAAATTAATTTAATATTTGATATTAAATTAATAAAATTAGTTAAATTGTTTAATTAGTTATTAATTATTAGTTTATTAGAAAAATTAATTTTTGAATTAATTTTTGTAAAATTAATAAAATTTTAATTTTAATTAAAGAATTAATTAAAAATTAAGAAAATTGATTTTGATTTTGAAATTGAAATTCAAAATTCAAAATGGAAAAAATTGAAAATTTGGAAAAACCCACAAAGTGGAATTTTTTCACTCAACTTCAAAGCACTTTAATCACCATAATCCACTAATTTCACCAAGTAGGTGGTGTCTTCATGGGATGAAGTCTTCAAAGCATGGGTTGATGGTTTAAAATACAAAAGGGATTTAGCTGAAAAAGACATGCAATTGTTGAATTGCTAGGTTTTTTTTTAAAGTTGAAGAAGTTGTTCTTCAACAAACTAAAAACCTAGAAAATCTCTCCTTCAATTTCCCTAAGTTCAAGCTTATTTTAAATCCCATAACTCAATCTAAGGCTCCTAGAGAATAGTATGGAAGCTCTAGGAGTGGTCCACGACATGAATTGGAGAAGATTGCAGCTGAATTTCGACTTTGAAGAGGATCTTCAAAGATATGTAATGAAACTCTCTTGATACCCTATGAACATTCTTAATTTGATGCCAAAATTGAGGAATTAAAATG
Organism: Benincasa hispida; assembly: GCF_009727055.1. Taxonomy (NCBI): domain Eukaryota; kingdom Viridiplantae; phylum Streptophyta; class Magnoliopsida; order Cucurbitales; family Cucurbitaceae; genus Benincasa; species Benincasa hispida. Next base: position 60,889,118 of record NC_052358.1, on the reverse strand, counting down.
CTCCGATTTTCTTTTGTTGCATGTTTCTATAAACCATCATGTTCAAGATTAAGAGTCAATACTTAAGGGAATAACCTATCTACTAACTCTGAGATCGAGTAGGAGTGAATTCCATTTTGCAGTACTATGTCTCCAGCTATCTACCCGGTCTTGCCCATAAAATGGGAGGATTATCGAGCGGTGATGTTAATTCACTCTCACATATGCATATTAAAGGATAATCCCGAGTAAACAAGAGTTCATAGTTCGTTCAGGATTGAGATGGAGTTACCTTAGGTTATTGAGTTCAAATAGTCGGTTTTAACAGTAAATAGCATTTATAAAGAAAAGTGGCTATTTCGTGGTATGGTCTTATGCAAACATCTTTTGCATAGGATGCCTCTACTCGTATGTCTCCACATGATCGATTTTGAGATCACTTTGTTTGTATCAATATATAAAGTGGGTCGCATCCATAGTGTCCAAAGGATAAGGTTCCCAACCTTATCCTTTTACTTATAGACTGTTTTGGCTGTGTACTCAAACCTAATCATCATTTATGTCTCTACATAAAGTTCAAGTATACATACTATAGCCAGGGGTTCCTTAGTTTATTCAATAACAACTTTATTGAATAAACCTCAATAATAACTTTATTGAATAAACCTCAATAACTACTTTATTGTAAATAGAATATGTTTAAAGATTTACAAATTGTGAGTTTTATGATATACAACCCAACACATACGTGTGACCATCTGATGGATGCGTCTATTAATACCATAAAATATCTAAATAGTACACTTGGTGGGTTAATAGATCCATATATATCATCATAAATTTGTTCTAAAAATGCAGGAGATTCAGTCCTCACTTTAACTGGTGATGGTCTGTTGATTAGTTTGCCTTGAGAGCAAGCCTCACATGATAATTCATAAAATTGAAGAACTTTCTAGCTCTTTAATGAATGTCCATTTGAATTCTCAACAATTCTTCTCATCATTATATACCTTGGATTACTTAATCTGTCATGTCAAATTGTAAATATGTCTGGATTCATGAACTTCAAGTTTATTGTTGTATATGTTTCAATTTCTTATATATGAGTATAATATAATCCAGAAGATAAAGCAGACAACTCTTCCAGTATATGTTTTTCATATGAGACAGTAGATATGATATAAAGATACTCCATATTATTCTTTCTATCAATCTCAATATGATAACCATTGCAACGTATATTTTTAAAACTAAGTAGATTTCTCTTTGATTGACTAGAGAACAATACATTGTCACTTGTAAATTTTGTTCTTCTAGGCAAAATAATATTTGTTTTTCCAAATCCTTCAATTAGGTTTGCAGAACCTGATATTGTATTGACTTTTGCTTCCAGCATTCTCAGTTTGGAAAAATATATTCTATTTGTAAGTATTGTATATATAGTTGCACTGTCTGCCAGACATAGATCTTCTTTACTCATTTTTTTAGTCACCCAACATATGAAAATAATCTAGGTTTCTTCATTAAAAGAAAATAATTACAATAAGGAAAAAAAACATTTGGAATATACAAAGATTAACATCTACTAAGAGGAAAAAAATATGGAGATGAATAAAAAATAACAATATTAAGTCTATATATTTTCAAAGTCAAAGGAAACACTTAATGTTCCATCAATTCTACCGATTTTCTCTTCAGGAGATTCAAAGAAGTCCGCCACGTCCAAATTTGTCATATGGGATGGATCAAATATGTCATTATCTTAATACACAAAATTTTCTTTCTATTTTTCTCTTTTTCTATCAGGGATGCTTGATAGAGATCAACTAAGTATCTTGACGTACGACAGGTACGTGACCAATGTCCAGCCATTCCGCATTGGAAGCATTTATTTTCTACACTTTTCGAACTCTTATCTTATGGAGCTTTTCTTTTGTGATCGTCATTTTGTGTGGTTCTTTTGAAATTTTAATGATTCGAATGACCACCACGAAAATAATAATTATTTCTTTCTCTGCTATGGTCACAACCATGACCTCGACCACAATTATTATTAACTTTCACAGCATTCACTTCAGGGAATGGTGTCGTTTTGGTTAGTCCAAATTCATGATTTTTCATCAATAACTTGTTATTTTGTTCGTGATGAATAAAACTAACATGCAGCAAAAGAAATCAGAATCAATAAGCACTACAATTACACTTCATTTGAGTTCATAAAGCATGCTAAAACAGTTTTGCAGAAAATAGGGTTTCAAGCTAAAATACCTTTGATGAACAGTTGAAATTCTTCTTCTCCTCTACGAATTTGATCTCCAACACCGATGGACCACCACAAGGATCTTCTCACTACTCTCAGCTTGGATTATGTGGTGGAAACACTGAATTGAGGTGAATTTTGGTGAATTCAAGGGAGAGTTTTTGCTGGAGAATTTTTTTCAGACTTTTTCAGAATTATGTATTGCATTCTCTTCAAATCTAAAAAAATTGAGCATTTTATAGATTCAATACATGCAAGCACTAAGCATTAATGCAATTTGACACTTCAAATTGCATTAATGTCTTAGCGTAGGTGTTCCATTTAGTGAATTAATCCAACAAAAATTAGATTAATCCATTATTTTTAATAAAATTAATTTTCAAACAAAAATTAAATTAAATTTGATTTTCATAAAACCAATTTTAATTAAATTCAATTTTGAATTTAAATTTTGAAAAATGATTTATTTAAATAATTAATTAAACAAATTTAATTAATTAGTTTAAATAATAATAATTTAAAATCAAATATTAAATTAATTAAACACCTAATTAATACATGAATCCTATTCATGTAATTCAATATTTAAATAATAATAATTCAATATGCTAATTTCTCCAATTTTGTTTAATTTCAACTAAATTAAATGTTTCAATTATATCGATTACAATTGATCAAATCCTAAATTGAATTTGAACATTTCAAATTCAAAACCCTAGTTTTGATTTGAATAATTCAAATCCACTAAATTCACTAATCTAAGATAATTATACGAGCTAGTAGAGGGACCTAATGGACCTACAGATCATGAGTTTCAATGATTTACAATTAATTGGTTAAACTCTTTAAACCGAATTAATCGTCATTTGTTAACTACCGAGACAGACCACTATAACTCGATAGTTGCACTCTTCTCACTGTAGATATATTTCTGTTCACTTTAACCATGATTAGTAAGTCGACCCTTCACAGGTTGTTCGTATTCACAGCTAAGTCAAAATTACCGTTTTACCCCTGCAAATACATATTGCTCCTTAAACTCCCACTGAACCTCTATTGAATAATTGGTTTATAGTCCAACTAATAAACCATGTTCCATTTGATCATGAGAGGGTGGGGCCCCATTGTTCAAGACCAGAAGTCAATACTTAAGAGAACAACCTATCTGTTAACCCTAAACTAGGTAGGAGCGAATTCCATCTTGCAGAACTATGTCCCTAGTTATCTATCCAGTCTTATCCCCAAAATGGGAGACTTATTGAGCAATGCTACTGGACTACTCTCACATATACAGATTAAAGGATAATCTTGAATAAACAGGAGTTCATAGTTAGCTCGGGATTAAGATCGAGTTACCCTAGGTCATTGAGTTTTGAAATAGTCAATTTTAATAGTAAACGATCGTTATAAGAAAAGTGACTATTTCGAGGTCTGGTCTTATGCAAACTCATTGCATATGATGTCCTCACTTACATGTCTCCACATGAATCATTTTGGGACCATATCATTTGTATCAATATACAAAATGGGTCACATCCAATAGTGTCACCAGGATGAGGTATCCAATCTCATCCATATACTTATAGACCATTTTTGCTATATACTAAAACTTGATTCTCTTTTATGTCGCCATATAAAGTTAAAATATTCATATTATAGCCATAGATTGTTTATTTGAATTTTATAATAGAATGCAATATCAATAATACTTTTATTGATAAATAGAATATGTTAACGATATTTACAAACTGTGAGTTTCAGGACATTCCCAACAGTTCGGTGATGAGAAGATATGAAATTAGTTCAAAATATTGTTTAAAACCTCTCTCTCAATATTGTTGCTTCAGGATCATATTCGAGACATGAAATGTAAAAAATATCTTCTCTAACATATCAGTATCAGTAATTTTCTCTCCACATAACAAAATTCTCGAACTGATTTTTAAATAATACGGAGTTGTAATCACTTACTAATTTAAAATCTTGTAACCTCAAGTGCGTCCACTCATAACAAGCTTTAGGAAGAATAATTGTTTTTTTATGATCATACATCTCTTTCAATTTTTTTCACAAGATACGGGACAGATCTTTTATTGTAAGATACTCTATTTTCAATCCCTAGTGGAGATGATGACGAAGGAAAATCTCTTTGTCGTGACTGAATGTCGTATTTTCTTCTTAAATAGTTTCTCTAAGATTCATAGCATCCAGGTGGATTTCGGCATCAAACACCATGACAGATAATTGTTATCGTTAATATCAAGGGCGAAAAATTTTAATTTTGTGAGATTAGTCATAGCAGCACTATCATAAAATGTTGTATTTAAATTAGAAATTTAATAGATATTAAATATGCAAAATAATATTAAATTTATTAATTATAACTAAGAGAAAAATATTGACATACCTTTATAATCTAGCTTTAATGGGGAAAATGATAGAGCTCGTGCTAATAACGTGTTGTGAACTTAAGGAGCACAACGGAAACATGGATACCAATAAAATATTATATTAAAATAAATATAAAAATTGCATATGGATGAGATTTTTTACTTTTACTTTTATTTTGTTTTGTTTTTGAGGAGAGATTAGAGAATAATTTAAAAGAGTAAAAAACAAAGATAATATAACAAAAAGTAAATGATTACATGACAATGTGAGATGATTTTAGATTATAATAAAAAAATCCATTTAATTAAAAAAAAATCTCTACAATTATTTGAGTTAGTGGTCCTTTGATTTAAGATTTCACACATATTCAAAAATTAAGGGAACTTGAAAATAACATGTATGAAAATAAGATTGTTGAGAATAAAAAATTATTGTATTGAATTATGTATGAGAATGCTATCAAAATTTTATGTACATAAATTATGTTTATATTTTTTTTTATAGATTACTCATGACAATCTTATATAATTTTAATATATTAATTAATTATACAATAAATACAATTTAAAGTATTAAAAAAAATTAGTTAACTACCAATCAAATAATTAAATACTAAGGACCTGTTTGGATTGTTTTGAGAACAAATATTTTTCAAAAGATTATTTTTATTAAAACTTTTTTAATAAAAAATTACTTAAAATAAATTTTGGAAGTGTTTTAAAAGTTATTTTAAGTGATTTTCAAACACTTTAATTCTTTTTTTAAAATGACTTATTTTCAAAATTAAACACTTGAAAAATTAATCCAAACATATCTTAAGTATATTTGTAAATTGGGTAATTTATAATGAAAGTTAATTAATTATGTAATGTACTAAGATTAATTTGATAAATTTATATAATTATGATGCATGAATTAATAAAACAATCAAAATAATTAAACAGTGAGTATTCAATTATAATTATTAAAAATAACCCTTATACCAGATTAATCCTAACGAAAATTAATTAACTAAATATATTATTATTTAATTGATTGATGTACTCTAAAAATAATAATAATTGATTGATAGTTTCAATTACCATTTTGTTGCATCAATTCTTTGTATTTTATTGAGAAATAATAACAAAAATTGCTTTATTGCATTTATTTTAAGATTGCGAATCAAAATATTTATAAAGATAATAAAATTTTACTATTTATCTATAATAAATCACAATAAACTATCATCTATATCTATCATATCACGATAGACTATTATCTATATCCATTATAAATATTTTCAACAGTTTTATCATTTTAAATAACTTTCATATTATTAATTACTATTTAAGATAATAAACACATAAAAATATTGGTGGTGGTTCCTTTGTTTTTGTTAATAATATTTTTGTTTGAAAATCTATAAATAAGTATTTTTATGGTCTCATCCTTAAATTTATATGAAAGTAACAATTAGTCTCTATGCATTTAAATTTATAGCAATTTAGTATATGAACTTTAATTAGTAACAATTTAGTATATGCACTTTGCAATTTGTTACAACTGAGCCTCAACTGTAAAAAGTATTATTAAAATTTAATGAAAGTTTTTACACATATAGATCAATAAACTTATCAAAGATCAAATTTGTTTATAAACTATACAAGATCGTTTGTTTTTTGAGATATAGATACTTGATAATTGCATTTGTTTTATAAGATTTCTGTCCAAGAATGTCTTAAATTTACATAATGTTCCAAGAATAATGTTTTACGACTAACTATTCATTATTACAAATTGTAAATTACATTAATTAAATTGTTATTAATTAAAATTTAAAAACACAATTGTTACAAATTGAAAAGTACAAGAATTAAATCCATGAAAGTTTATAGATTGAAAAGTGTTTTTTAACACTGTGATATATATGAATTTTATAATTCTATTTTAGTGTGCATAGAACAAAAAAAAAATCTAATCAAAGCAAAATGTTTTTACATTGTTTGACACGTATAATTAGAACTATTTGAAGAGAGACTAATTTTATAAACTATTTAAGTGAGCAAAGGACATGATAGTCTGTTTAAATATATCTTCACGGTCAAATCGTAAATATTTCATTTCTATGGTTTAAATCATATCTATACATGAAAAGATACATGCACCACTTTGACTTGAATAGTCATAATGGACGTAAAGGATGTAACTTTCCATTTAAACATATCTTCATGGCCAGATTGTGATGTGTTTCATATTTATCGTACCCATACACGAAAAGATATATACCTAATAATATATATATATATATACACACGATCTCAATAATATCAGTCGTGTGAAATTTGTATGCCCTTGCATCGACTTTTTCAAATAAACTATTAATAGAATTTTTTTTTCTCAAGTCAATCTAAATGGATTTTAGTTAGTTAAAAGCATTTATACCTCTGGAAACAAATTAAATTGTAGTCTCCACCTCATGATTTAAAGGGTGAATTATATTTCATAGGGACCATGAAGCAAACAACTTCACATGGTCTATCAAAAAAGTATGACATTGACTTAATATATTAACTTGATGGAAAAATACAAACAACCTTCACTTTCTCATATTTGACTGCCAACCTAGCTAATTGGCCCTTATCACTTTTCCAACCAATATAATCAAATCTAATGTGCAAATTGCTCTAATTTTTCAATTCTTTTGCTTTTTGATGTTTCTAAAACTTTATAAAAGTGAATTTTCATGCATGTGGAAGGTTTGATTACCAATTTGAATTTTATCCCACCATTAGACTTTATATAATAATTAATGAATGTGTTCTTCATATATAGTAGCCACATATATCAAATGCTTCAAAAATTGTTCTTTCTATTATGTTTTGATTAATTTCTTTTCCAGTATTTATGTATTTTTACAATAAATTAAGGTGGAATGGAATCTATTGCAACCTATGCTATTTTGGCTCTTTCCCACTATTACATCTTAGTTTTTTAACTTTTACATTAAAAAGTGTATAGTCCTTATTTATTGTGTGCCAATAAATTTTTAACAAAAACTTAGTGTGGTCATATATTTTGATTATCAACCCATTTCTACGTAAATAACGTTGCACTTTAGTCTTTTAAAATTTTAAGGGTTATATTTTTATGTTTGAGATTTGATTTTTATTTTAATTTGATTTTAGATTTTAAGAAATTTTGATATTTTCACTAATTATTCACTTTCGATTGAAATACTATTAATAAGTTTAAAAGATTTAAAAGAATTATAATTAATTAAACTTCACTTATTTTTATCACTGTTAAAATTAAATTTAAATTTTCACCTCATAATTATTTTTAATTAATTTTAATAAGTATTATGGACAAAGACTAAAAGAAAGTTTTTCGTGAAAAATCATGGTCAAAGGTTTAAATTTTGAAACCTAAGAACCAAATTAAAAACAAGGAAAATTATTGCAAATGGTAAAATTGTTGAAAATATTTACAAGATATAGCAAAATTTTAGAACTATCAATGATAGACGTTGACAGACACTGATAGACTTCTATCGCGTCTATCAATATCACTGATAGACACTGATAAAAGTTTATCTGTGTCTATTGGCGTTTATCATTGATAGTTTTAAAATTTTGCTATATTTTGTAAATATTTTTTTGTATTGTTCTATATTTAAAAATTGCCCTTAACAAAACTCAATATTCAAAGGTAAAATTGTAATATTATGAAATCTAGAGACAATATAATTGAAGTCAGACTCAAAACTTAGGGACTAAAAGTATCATTTTAAAATTTAGAGGCCAAATGGTAACTAGACACAAAATCTAGGGACCAAAAACATATTTTTTCCTTTTTTTTTTTTTTTTTGTTTTACCAATTTGAGACTAATACTTGGTGGTTGAGGTATGGTAACGTTCTCAATCAATGTTAACTTAAGTTAACATAACTTAGGTAATTGACACATATATATTCATTTTCTTGGTGTTATAGGTTCAAAATTTGTATACAAAGTAACAACAATTAGTTGTTTTTAAAAATTGCATATCTATACTCTTATTTTGTAAAAGAAACCACATATATATTAGATTTACAACTATTTCTGTAAAAACACATTACAAGTACTTAAAAAAATCCCTTTCTTGCATTGTGCATTGAAAGATTCTTTTAGGAAACGATTTGATAACAAAACTCCAAAATGAATTATCACTTATGTCTAATATATGTCACAAAATTTTTAATTTTTCAATTGATAGGTCCTTGAACTTTAATAATGTCTAATGTAAATCTATTAATTTTCAATTTATACACTCTTGATTTATTTAATTTTTCTTCAATAGATATGCACTTAAATTTTATGTTCAATGAGACATTAAACATTCAATTTTGGATATTTAGTACCATTTTTGAATTAGTTTAATCATCAATAGGTCAATGACCAATAAGATCTAACATTAAAAATTCAATGACCTATTATAAACACAAAATTAAAAGTTTAAATATCTATTATACATTATTTTAATACTCTTAAACATCAATCATATATAAAATTGAAAGTTTAGAGGCTACACAGACAAAAAAAAAAAAAAAAAAAGCAAAAATGTTTATCACTAACATTAGTTATTTTATAGTATGGAGAGATTATATTAAAGCCTAATACTTTTTATAAACTGTGTGGCAGAACAAATATGTAACTTGCACAATGCCTTATAGCCATATGAGCATTTCCCAAAGAAACTAAGAATTAAAGAAAAAAATGATAAAGAAATATATTTAGAGAGCGTAAAATGAGTGGAACAATAATATTAATATTGAATATATTCATAGAAGAAAAGAAAATGTGTAGCTACATACAAGCTGTGAAATTGAATATAACTTCATTGACATACAAGTGTATTAATAATCACGTGATATGTGATTTGAATGCTCCGACTCCTAATTGTACTAACCAGAAAAGAAAAAAAAAAAGACTACATACCAAGTTGAAGTTGATCATAAACCATATAAAAGGCAGCTTTTTTGTTGAACAATGGAGAATTATTCTGTCTCTCTCTCTATGTATATACACAGACTGTAATAATTTGGAATTAGGGGGATGGCCAAGTTTGGAAGCCAATATCATTGTGTTTTCTTGAAGGGGATGAAGAAGGGATTGGAATGATCCTTTTGGGAAAGAAGCCATAGAAATGGGGTTTTGTTAGTGGTGTTGGGTTTGAAAGAGAAGAAGGTGATATTCTTGAGGCGTTGCAATAATAAATGAAGCTAAGAGATAGAAGAAGGAGAAGAGAAACCATTATTATCAGATCTGCAACCCTTTTTCCAAATTGAACCATTTTTTTTATATATCTGATGTATTTCAAGAGAGAAGTTTGGTTGGGTGTTTTCTTTTGTTTCTGGTGGCTGTCTTTCTGTGGTTTAGAAGCAAATCCCCAAACTAATACAAGAGAGAGAGAGTTGGCAATCTGTGTTTTGGTTAAAGTCTAATGGGTTAAAGTGAAGAATGCTAATAATTAATGTTTTTTTTTATTGACTTGGAAAAAAAATATGTTTTTTTTTAAAAAATATTCATTTTTGTTTAGATATTTTGGTGTTTGAAATTAAAAAAAAAACACTTTGAATGTGCTTTTACGTACAAATTTGTTTGATTTGTTATATAGTAAAAGTGTTTCTATTAATGTCAAATTTTTATAACCGAGTTTTTTTTTTTATGTGTTGGTTTGTTTGTTTGGTTTTTTTTAGCATATGATCAATCTAATTGGTCATTAAAGTTAGTTGTTAGAGTTGGTGGTTAGACGTGCAACTGTTCGTTGAAGGTAGCTGTTGCTGAAGGTGGTCACCCGTGATCAAGCCAGTTTTGGTTGTTAGAGTTGATCGCCAAAGTTAATTGTCAGAGGTAGTCACTAGAGATGACCATCAAAGTTGGTCATCTGAGGATTAAGGTGGTCATCGCAGTTAGTCATCAGAGATGGTCGTAACAAATGGCTACCAAAGTTAGTTGTCGTGGTGGTTGCCATGGAAGTCGCCAGAGTTGATTGTCAAAGATGGTCACCAACATTAGTAGCCGGAGGAGGTAATTGGAGATGGTTGTCGAAGTTGGTCATCAGAGCTGATCGTCGAAGGTGGTTGTTGGAGTTGGTTATCAGTGGTCGTCACTGGAGTTGGTCGTTGAAGATGGTCGTCGAAGGGTGGTGATAGTAAGGTAGAGGATTAGTGAGTGTACTTTGATAATTTTATGTATTATACAAATTAGGGAGAGATAAATGATTAAACACTTCATCTTTTTAAAAGTTGGTTTCAAATGCTTCTTTCAAACTAATTTAGGCCATGTTTACCAAATCGTAATTAAAATTGGTGTAATTGTAATGAAATTTCATTGATGGATCAATTGTAATGAGCTTGAATCTCAAACGTGATTGGATTGATTTTGATCGCATTTACTTAAAATTATGATTTTTTTCAAATTTACTGTTACCGTTACCTCTACATCTACCTCTGAGGGTCAAGTGGTAGCGATAACAGTAAAGATGTCAAAATTGATAATTTTTCAGCTATAACAGCAACAATAACAGTAGCCGTAATGGTAACTATCACCGTAACAGTAACGATCGGATGTAATTCTCAAGTGAAATTGGATTGACACTACAAGAAAAAGGGATTCTCTGAATGCCTAAAATGACTGTTGGGAGATAAATCGTCCCTCTCTCTCGACTATGTAAGGGTGCCGTCGGGAGTGCTCGATAACTCCCAACGCCGTAAGTGAGGCATTAGAAGTTGGTAAGAACTCCCAACGCACAAAAATCAGGCGTTGGGGGATGGAAATAGAAGACCATTATCCATGAAGTATTTGATAGGATAAACAAGCATAAAACGGAAGCAAACATAATCATGAAGCACTCTAATTACACTTAATTTGAGTTACAAAAGCATGCTAAATACGGTTTTTATAAAAAGAGGGTTTTATGAAAGTATACCTTTGTTGAATCACTTTTGATTCTTGTTGAACTCCACGAAATTGATCTCCAAAACTTTAGTAGACTACCAAGAGAGTTTTCTCTACTATCCTCAGCCTTGAATTAAGTGGTGGAAACTCAAGATTAAGATAGATTGGGCAAGGATTGGAGAGAGCTTTGGAGTTGAAGATTTTTTTACATAAATTTTCTTCTCAAAATTCATAATGCATGGCCTTCAAAAATCTGATTAATGAAGTATTTATCAAGTTTAAACATGCAAGCACTCATACATTTAGCCAACTGATACCTCAATTAGCACAAAGTGAGTGGGCAAGGTGTCAAAAAGTGGAAAACTTTACTACCAACATCAAAGGTTGGATATTTCCACTTAAAATTCCAATTTCTTCAAATTAATTATATTTAATTTAAAATTAAATTAAATATAACTTAAATTCAATTTTCCAAAAATTGAATTTCTTAAAAAATTGAAATTAATTTTAATTTAATTAATTAAACAAATTTAATTAATTGAATAATAATTTATTTTAAACTCCCCGATTTATGTTTAATTCCAATAAATTTAAACGTTAATTATAACGAATATAATTATCCAAACCCTAAAATTGAATTTAAACATCTTCAAATTCAAAACCCTAATTTCGAATTTGAACACTTCAAATGCGCTCAATTTTCTAATCCAAGGTATAATGTTTTGAGATTAATCGATTTATGGACATATAGATCATGAGCTCCAACGATTTGAGATTAATCGGTTAAACTCTTTAATCCGAGTTAATCAATATTCGTTAATACTAAGACATACCACTATAGCTCGATGGTTGCACTTTCCTCACTATAGATATATTTCTATCCGCTTGATTTAACCATAATTAGTAAGTCAATCCTTCACAACTCGTTCATATTTATAACTAGGTCAAAATTAACGTTTTACTCCTGTAAATACATCATGCTCCTTAAGCTCCCAATGATCATCTATTAAACAATTGGTTTATAGTCCAACTTATAAATCAAGTCCCTCTCGGCCATGAGAGGGTGGGACCCCTTTGTTCAAGACCAGGAATCAGTTCTTAAAGGAACAACCTATCTGCTAACTTTAAAACGGGTAGAAGTGAGTTTCATCTTGCAGGACTATGTCCCCAATTATCTTTCTGGTTCTATCCCCAAAATGGGAGGCTTGTTGAGCAGTGTTGTTGAACTACTCTCACTTATGCAGATCAAAGGATAATCTCGAATAAACAAAAGTTCTTAGTTAGCTCAAGATTAAGATCGAGTTACCCTAGGTCATCAAATTGAAATAGTCAGTTTTAATAGTAAATGGTTGTTATAAAGAAAAAGTGACTATTTCGTGGTCCGGTCTTATGCAAAACTCTTTTGCATATGATGCCCCTACTCACATGTCTCCACATGAACGATTTCGGGACCACGTTGCTAATATCAGTATACAAAGTAGGTCGCATCCATAGTGTCACACCCCACTCCAGATTACCCTCATAACCTGGATGGAATGGTGACTGCAGCAGTTACCAACTCTTTTGCTGGCACTTACTGCTTATCTAACCTGTTAAATTTTGCTCAAACCCTGAATACGTACATATCATCAATATATGAACATATTAACTCAGAACTTAACACATTTATATTACAGGGTTTCGCAGCATTGTTCATACATGAATATTACAACTTAGTGAGCCCCATCAAGAATAGTAGTCACTAGACAGACACATGTGTACTAACTAATACAGGTCTTCAATTACGTTTCCTTCAACTTGTTTTTTTGAGTGGCAGAGCAGCAGCAGAAAAGTCTTTTGGGAACTGACTGCTACCTAAAAGGAAAACATTTGAAAACATGAGCTAGAAGCCCAGTGAGTGACTTAATAAAAACATAAATCTCATGCTTAAACTGAAAGTTTGAAAACATAATCCTAGAACTAAAATATGCCAAGTAAACGTGTACATAAAACCTTTAAAACCATTGTATCTGAAACCTGGATCTTAGTTGAGAATAAACATTCATCGCTCTAATTTCCTACGCCAAGCCATGGCTAAATGAGACCCTTACTTTGATCTGTTCATACTAAACTATGGCTAAGAGAGATCCCTACGTCGAACTCTTTAAATATACCGATGAGCATCTCAAGCAATTTCCTTTAAACATAAACATTGATAACTACTCTTAAACACCATTAAACATCATTATTCCCTAGTTGAGAACGAGCATACATCGCTCTAGCTCCCAACGTCTGTTATCGGCCAAGAGACCCATACTTCGGCCTCCTTTTGCTGGTATATGGTCTAAGAGACCCATACTTCGGCCTCTCTTCAGAACTACCTACAAGCACGTGGAGTTTCCTATGTACCGTCAACACCTTAGGTACATTTATTCAGATACCTTCCTTACCCTCAGTATCCGACTCACATAGGCTATCAAGTTCTCGAAGAGCATTAAAAGAATAGTTTTCAAATATAGCATAGAAAACTCTTTAGGATAGCTTCCCTACCTTCAATATTCCTTTTCATTATGTTTAGGAATACCAATGCATGTACTTTGACAACCTCAGGTATTTAAAACATAGTACATCAAGCTTCATTCAACTTTAGCTTTAATCCTAACGCATGCTTCATACTTTGGAAAATAAGTTGGCTTAAATCATGTTGAACTAGCTTGTAAAAACCACTAACATGCGTTGGACATGGAAAACATACTTGGAAAACTCATACATTAGTAAACATCATGCGTGATCATGCTTTCAATCATAGAAATAAGTTGCTTGGAATCACATAAAATTTAGTATGAGAATAACTTTGCTCAATCCCTCGATGTCGTATTACTTACGTGCACGTGGTTATAACTGAGTACTGCCATACCTTAGGTACTTAACTAAGATACCTTCTCATTGTCCTTCAGTATCCTTAGGATACCTTCTCATTGTCTTTCAATATCTGTCGTATAACTAGTCATAAATATTTAGTTGAAAACTAAGGCTTAGTGCTCAAATCATCATACTAGTTCATCATGAAAATGGAGTTACTAAAAATGCTGAAAGTATTTGGACAAAATAACATACTTAAATCATGTTAATTTCCATGGAAAACATGCTTTACTTAGCATGAGAAATAGCTTCAAACATATGTTGCTTGGCACTTCATATAAACACTTAGCATGAGAAATAACTTCAAAGAAATCATGGTTTCTAAATCATTAAAATATTAAGTCATCACATAGTCACTAAGAGCTCGTCGGGGCTCTTAACGGTTTATACGCTTCTCCTAGCTCTTCTTGGCCTGAAAGGACATAATTCTCGGTTAAATTCCTTAGAATTCTTAGCAGAATACCTCAACTAGTTCATTTACTAATGGAACTTTCCTCAATAAAATAACATTGCTAGCGAGATAACCATTATGAGTGAATTCATCCTCATGAGTGAGATCCTCATGAGCGAGATCAAGCATATCATTAGCAAAACTTCAACCTAGCGATACTCACCACATCAACAAGATTCAGCCCAAATTTCCAGCGAGATTTCCTTCTTGAGTGAGATCTCTAGCACAAAATTAGCGAGATTATCATCTTAAGCGAGATCCTCATCCTCCTTATCTCACTCTTGTTATCCACAGTGAGCTGTTTGCTTGTTATTCCCAAGCAGCTGTCTGTTTATGCACAGATTTTCTGCTTCAAATTCAAAAATTCATAACTCAAAATCCTGAATTCTTTTCAAGAAACTTCCTTCTACAAACTTGTTTAGAATCAAGTTAGCAACATGAGTTTAAAATTTCAGCTCAAAATTCTTCGTCGTTTGATCTAAAGATTCAAACCTTCATCATTGCCCCCAATTCAAGCAACTGCCTGCTTGTTGAATAGTTTCCAGTTCAAACTTCAAAAATATATAACTTGATTTCCAGGCCTCATCTTAAAAAGTTTCATTCTACAAAGATTACCTCAAATTTTTAGCTCAAAATGCTTCGTAACTCGTCTTGGAGCTTCAATTTTTCACTGATGGCCTAGATTCACCCGAGAAACGAACCCTTCGTCTTTATTTTGCCCCTTCGGCCTTATTCCGACATTTTTCCCTCCAGCAGCACAGCCACAGAAAATAGACACACAGAGCTTTTGAATGCCACAGAATTTCACAAATAGCCTAAGTAGTTTCTCCAAACCGACCCAATGAATTCGACCCTCTTGCTTATATCACCGTCCAAAATCCAGCATGAACCCTCCTTATGCCACCTTGCCCACTATTGGTGATGAAGGGCTAGGATTTAGCAAATTTTCTTTTGCTAACTGCATTCACAATATTACTTTAGCACTACACCTCATTAGATGGTATAGTCTCATCCATATGCTTATTATGCATTCCATCATCAAGCATGACCTTCCTTAGCCTAGTCGAGTTTTGTCCTACTTTTACACTTAGCTACCCAAGAGCTTATTCCTTCTTGTTTCCATCTTCTGTCCTTCCTAAGACAAGGCTTCATTTAACTCATTAGAAAACATCACATTACTTACTCTTACTTAAAGTAATTAGGGTTCGGGTTTTACACATAATGTCTCCAGGATAAGGAACTCAATCCCATCCATATATTTATATTTCTTTTTTGGTTATATACTATAACTTGATCATCTTTTATGTCTCTATATAAAGTTACTTTATTCATACTATAGCCATGGATTTCTTTATTGGATTTTTATTACATAATGCAATTTCAATAACACTTTATTGAATAAATGCTTCAATAATACTTTTATTAATAAATAGAATATGTTTCCATGATCACGAATTGCAAGTTTTAGGACAATTCCCAACAGGATCTTGCAATACCTCCCATGACCGTCGGAAGATATAAAAGAACTCCTGACGAATAAAACAATTCGTCGGGAGTTGGGTGTGAGGGTTTGTCAAGAGGGGTCAAACACCCCACAGATCGTCCATGCCCCTGGGAGATTAGCCAAACTCCCGACGAGTTCAATAACTTTTCGGGAGTTGAGCGGGAACTCCCGATGGGCAATGGTGCCCGCGGGAGTTTTGTTATAAAACCCCCAAATCGAGGAGATTTTAGATTTGTCTTTCTTCTTCTTATTCTTTAAACCCTAGCCGATCAGACACGTGAAACCCCAAATTAAGGCTATTGGACATCCGTTCGGCAGTCATCCGCCTCCAATCGTCTGTCGTTCTCCTCCCTTCATCCTTAGGTTTCTTCTCCTTTTTTTCTTTTTTATTTTTTTTCTTTTTTATTTTTTTTGAAAAAATTTCATGGTTTTGTTGTTTTCTTCTCTCTTTGGTGGAAGAATACTCGAGAAAGAAGTTATTGTTGATCCAAGGAAGGAGGAGTTGATCTCTCGATTGAAGTCTAGAAAGAACTTTTTGAGAAATCAAGACTCGAAGAAGGCATTTGTGGAGTTTAAGACTACTTTTGAGCTTGTTCAAGGTCTACAGGATCTGATTAAGGAAAAGAAAATTGCAAAGGGTTTAGGTTTTTTTTTTTTTTTTATCTCTTATTCAATATTTTGCTTCTTATATTACTTAAAAGACAGAGCACCATTTTATTGTTAAAATAAAATCACCAGCACATTGGTATTGGTATTTTTTTTTTTAGCCATTTGGCAAAATTACCCACGTGCATTTTAAATATACTCCAGAGTTCTACGTCGTCTCTATTATTAAGGTTAGTAATGTGCTGCCTGTTTTTGTTCCTTGTAAGAAAACACAGAGAATGTTTGTAATTCTAAGTTGATAGTGTCAAAAGATCTTGAACGATTCTATGTTCATTGAATTCAAGGCCTGCAAACCACCATGTGAACCTTTAATTCTTTGCTTGTATCTATCTCCTTGTACACAAAGCTGCATTCTAACTCTTTGCGAAAGTGCATTCTCGTGGAAGAAATCTCTGTTATATGAGTTACTCGTATATCAAATGAGGAATCAACCTTGAGATTTAAGAGTTGTGGGTGATACCTTATGTTAGTAAGATATCCTAAACTGTTTTAAATTTTTATTCCTCGGATGGTAGTTATTTTAATATGTTGCTATCCTATAGTTATGATAGCAAAATAGTTATATTTTACTATTAGGTTTATGATAATGAATTGTTGGCTATCCTGCAGTTATAGTAGTCAAACAACTAGATTTTAATGTGTTTTGTAGAGTTTTTTTTTTTTTTTTTTTTTTTTTTTTTTTTTTTTGTGTGTTTGTGGAATTTAATATTGAAGTTTGAATGTTGTTTGGGGTGGGTTGAGAATAATATCTTTCTGGAAAATTTTCGATTAATGTTGAATGTTGAAAAGTAGTCTTATATTTTTTCATGTTGAAAAGTAGTTGTTTGACTCGTAAGTTGAGTTAGCAAGTAAGTCATTTGTCTCGTAAAGTTATAAGTTTGTCTTGTGAAGTTACTTCACGAGACAAATGACAAAAATGAATTTAACTTTATGAGATAAAAGAATGATTTTTTTGAGACAAACTTCACGAGTTCATTTCTGTCTTTTGCTCGTGACATGACTTCACGAGACAAAGTTTGTCTTCAATTTCACATTACAACGTAACGTCTCGTGAAGTTACTTCACGAGACAAAGTTTGTCTTCGGTTTCATATTACACCCTACTATAAGTTTGTCTTGTAAAGTAACTTCACGAGACGTCTCATGAAGTTTGTCTTGTGAAGTAATTTCACGAAACGTCTTGTCAAGTTTGTCTCATGAAGTTACTTCACGAGAAA
This sequence comes from Benincasa hispida, assembly GCF_009727055.1. Lineage (NCBI taxonomy): Eukaryota > Viridiplantae > Streptophyta > Magnoliopsida > Cucurbitales > Cucurbitaceae > Benincasa > Benincasa hispida. Next base: position 60,870,831 of record NC_052358.1, on the reverse strand, counting down.
AAAATACATAAATGAACTCAACAATATATTTATTTGTTTAATAATGTTATACATTTTAGGTTATTCAGATTAAACTAAAAAAAAAATCAATTTAAATTTTTTTCAAAAAATGACTATCTTCCGACGATGCCTATATATGTGTCGGGAGAAACTACCGACGCAGTATATGAAGCGTCGGGAGTTCCAATAACTACTCACTGTATATATTTTCACGTCAGGAGATGCTTTCTCAACGGGTATATCTCGACCAAATTTTCAACGATTAGTTTGTCATCAGGAGTGGATCTCCCGATGAGTTTCTGACCATTTTCCAACGATTTCAGACTTGGAAAAGGGGTGTTTTCTTGTAGTGTAAGTACTCTTTATTCATCAATTAAATTGCTTTATTTCTTTACAGATTTAAATGTGGACTCTATTGGGATTGGTGTCTTAATTTTCTCGGAGTCTCGTAGTTTGTAAGCTTTGTATACATTATTATTAATAAAATAAGAGTTCTTTTATTTGCATTTACTCATATCCAATAAACAAAGATTCATGGTTATTTTATGTGAACTTAAGCATGTATATGAGATATACAAGTGGATCATTCCTTAAGTAATAACCTAAAAGGTCTGTAGTATAAGGATAAAGGAGGAATACCTTATCTTGGTGATACTACAGATATGGTCTACTTTGTAAAGGTTTACAAGTGTTGTGAACTACTAAATATGGTTTAATCCTGACCATTCATGTAGAGACATGCGAGCAGGGGTATTCTATACAAAGATTTTGTAAGAAGACCACGAGATGATTAATCTCTTTATATAATACCGTTGATAGATGAGACTTACATCTCACTAAAATAAGATTGGCAAAATTCCCCGCAGGAACCAGCCCCGACTGGGCGGGAAATCCCCGGTTTGACCGGGGATGGGTCAAACCGGAAAAAAATTTTGGGGCCCCGTCCGGTGCGGGACGGGGACGAGAACGGTATCCCCACCCCAACCCCAACCCCCGATTTGATATATTTATATTTTTATAAATATATATTTATAATATATAAAATAATTTATTTATATATATGTTTATAATGTATAGTATTGGATTGGAGTCCAATATTAAATATCCCAATTCTAACTCTAAGCCCAAGAAGCCAAGCCCAAACTTAAAAAACTTAAATAAAATTTTAATTAAAAAAAATGGAGAATCCTCACGAGGAATCCCTTACTAGTTCCCCGTGGGGAACTAGTAGGGGAATCCCTGCGGGGAAACGAGGAATGGTGTCCGTGGGGACCCCTTTCCCCGATAGGGAATCCCCGCCCATCCTCACCTTTAAATGGCGAGGATGGGGGAGAATTTCCCCCACGGGACCGGGGCCGGGGGACGTCCCCCGCCCCGCCTCGGCCCCATTGCCAATCCTACACTAAAACGACCATAGGTGGCATGACCTTAATCCTGAGTGTTTTGGGAACTCCTGCCTATGAAGGCGGTCCTTTGATTAGTATGGGTGAGAGTGGCCATATTGCAAACTCAACAAGCCTACCTTTTTGGGGATTTGTCTGATTGGGGAGCTGGGAACTCAGTTACACAAGATGGAATTCACTTCTTCCCCGAAGAAGGGGTGAATAGATAGATTGCTCCCTTAAGGGCTGATTCTAGGTCTTGAACATAGTGGCCATATCCTCTCTTTGGAAGAGAGGACCCAGTCATAATAGGACTATGATTTATTGTTCATTAGAGGAATCAGTGGTACTTAAGAAGTTAGATGTAACTACAGGGACAAAATGGTAAATTGGCCCAGTTGTACTTACGAGCGATCTGTGATGGGTTATCGCACTGTTGATTGGTTAATATGGACACAGAAATATATCTGCAGTGAGAAGAGTGCAGTTATCGATCTTTAGTTGAGTGTCTGGCAGTTAACGGATGGTGGATCTCGTGACTAAAGAGTTTAGTCAGTTATTCACGTACTATTAGAGCTTCAAGCTACATGTCCATAAGGTCCCCTTGGTAGCTCAATGGATTCAAGTTAAGAATCAGATTTTGGGTTAGTTTGAAATATTCAAATTAACAAGAGAAAATTCAATTATATATGATATAATTGGTGTGATGTATGAGATACATCAAATGGAGGGTTAATGTAAATATGATTTACATTAAGTACCATAAAATAGAAAAAGAACTATGGTTTATATGTTTCATGAAATGAAATATTAAAACTATAGTTATAAATATAATATGATAAGTTGGTTATCATATTTATTTATAATATATTAATTATATGATAATTAATTTCTTTTCTCTAATAACTGATTGAGTAGGAGGTTATTGGTAGTTTTATGGTAACCGTGAGATAAAAGGAAAATTGTTTTCCTAAAATTTTGAGAGCTACTTCATTCGGAAAGTTCTCACGGATAAGCTATCAAGTGAAAAAGTTTCACTAAGCAATAGCCTTTGAGAGACTATACAATCAGCTAAGTGATCGCTTACCTTTGACTATACGATTGTCATTTAGCTGTTATTGCTACACGATCGAGCACATCGTCTATACGATAGACCAGCTTCTTATCTCTCACTTGCTCGATCGTAGACCTCCAGTATCTTTCTCAAGCCAAGATCAGATAGAGCTCACAACTCCTGAATTCTCACACCGAGAATACCAAGGTAACCATTGTGGTGGTGTCCTCACTTAGTTCGTGGATCGAGTTAGACTCGATTAGGTTTGAAGAGTTGTTGGTTGTTTGTGTTTTTCGTATGGTGATCATTGCGTTCGTGTGTTGCTATCTTTGGACGCATTGTAGATTGTTCGGGGATTCTTAAAGAATGATTCTTCAAAGGTATGCATACTCTATCCCTTGATTCTCGTAAAGCATGTTGTAATTTCTAGTTGTGCATGACCTGTTAGTTTTCGTTCTTAGATTGTAATTGTTTATGTTCAATTCGAATGGAATTTGGAATGACCACTTCCGCTGCTCATGGAAATCCTTGTGTTTGATTTCTTTCAGAGTCCATGTGTCAATACAAATGTTGAATACAAGTTAACAACACCAAAAGTAATCAAATTGAGCCCATTTTTTTATTCTCATTATCTATTATGTTTTCAATGGGGTAAACATGGCCTTGTTTCATAAATTTATTTATCTAAAAGTTATTTTGAGTGGTTGTCAAACATTCCAACTTTTTCCAAACTTTCTTTTTTTTTTTTTTTTTTCAAAGATAAACACTTAAAAATAGTGGTGGATCCATGTAGGGGCTGGGGAAACGTGTAGAGATGGGCACGGAGTGGGGTGAGGTCGGGTTGCCATTCCCCATCCTCGTCCCCGTTCCCCATTTTTTCCCATCCCCGTGAAATTCCTAATGAGGATGGTGCAGGGATTCCCCGTGGAAAATTTTTTCCATTACTTTTTTTTGTAAAAAGCCAATTAATTTAAATCACTAATATGAGTAAATTTTAATTAAATAATTAACTTTATCACTAAATTGTTTATTAGGGTTAGTCTTACCTGACCATTTGAATTTAGAGATAAATTACTCAAATTTTGGCCTAAAATAGCTAGTTAATTTTTTAGTAGAAAAAATAAATATAAATCAAATTATTCACATATATAATCTAAATTTGAATATTCAATTTAAACATATTCATTATCTTTCCCAATAAATAATCAAATTTGAAATTTAAATGTAATATTTATATAATAATAATAACATAACATTAGATAAGTATACTAAATAAATATGTAGAAGCAAATCAGAGGCGGGGGCAAGGGCGAAGACGGGGAATACATTCTCCGTCCCCGTCCTCATTTAGAATTTTTTCCCCACTCCCTTCCCCATTTCCCACCCAATCGAGGAATCCTCGCCTTGTTTGGGGCAGAGCCCCATGGGGCTCTGTCCCCGTGGAGAAATTAAACATCTCTAGGAACGTGCCCTCCCCTCCTCAAATTATCAATTTTTGTATTTTTAAATATAAATACTAAATAACAATTCAAAATATGTATTAACAAAACCATATTAGTAAGGAGCGATGATTGGTGTTTTTGTGTGTTTTGAAGCTCGCTACCCATGTTCGAATCCATTTGGTGCTTTTTTTTTTATTCATGTCCATTTTTTGCATGATTTTAATTATAGGTTAAATCAAATTGGTAGACGCCTGCGTACTATCTTTCTGCGGCTACTTGAAATAAAAATGAAATTAAATTCTAAATATGAAATGGAATATTTATTAAATTCTAAATATGATATAAAAGATATGAAATAGATTTTTTTTTTTTTTTTTTTGGGAGAAAAGGCAGCAAAACAAATTAAAAAAAAAACATGTGAAGAAACAAGCCGCCAAAACCACTTATAATAAGGAGATTGAAGAAAGATTGACGTTTCTCCAGAGCCTTATGCGCTACATGGTGCGCAAGCACATTCTAACTTCATCTCACATGAAAGTAAGAGACAATGGCCAACTCACAACCCCTATTTTTTTGACCACTTCAATGAAAAAAAGAAACTTTGGAAATATCCATCACTGCATCATTCACTAACGAACAAACTTAAGACAATCAAACTCCACCAAAATATTAGTAAGGTTTTTTTTAAAAAAAAAAAAAAAAAAAAGACACTCTCTAGCCTATGACATATAGCCATCGCCTCCGAAGTTTTCACCTCGTTGCACCGAGGGATAAAAAATAGACCAATAAGTCAAACACGTCCCAAATGATTGCAGAGCACCCAACCTAGACCACCTTCCTTCGAGACAGGACTCCAAATAGCATCAGTTTTCAATTTTCAAAAGGACTCCACAAGAGAATGTCATCCAACAAATGAACACATCTGAGGGACAGACACCCCAATACAAGAATCCTTCCTGTCATGATTGGGCTCAATGATATAGCTCTCCCCTAAGTTAAAAATGGAATTAGTATCAATCGGTTTCCTCTAAAACAATAATTTGTTTCTTGTCTCTGAGATCTACCAAGTAATGATCATGACCTTCTCCAACTCGAAAGTAGAAACATAATTGAAAATCCAGTGCAAATGGTCTTGGTAGCTCTAGGAATAACTGTCATCACAAAGAATGCTAACGCTAATTGATAGAAATCAAGACCAGATTCCCCTGGTGACTTGACACTTCCATAGAAGGAGTGATGTAGATTCCTCTTGACACCTACAAAACCCACACAAGAGATCAGTTTAAACGTCTTTTTTTAAAAGATTAATTTTACAGGGGAATATATCTTGAATTATTTTCCAACAACAAATTTTAGCCTTAGAAGGAGCCTTAGTCTTCCACAAAGATTGCCACATAAGCCTAGTAGAATTCCCAGACGAAGAACTGGCAATATACAAATTAGCAAGTTTTAAACCAAGAAAATAAGTACTTTTAACAGGGAAAACTCTCTTTTTATCAATATCCCAAATGATCTCATCATCATGTTGTCATCTGGATAGTTGGATTCACGAGATAGCCTCAGTGTCATCATGAAGGAAGCTCAATTGGATCAACTCTTCATGTCATCCACCATTACTTGCAAACAGAAATGCCACATTTGCAGACTTTGCAGCACCCAAATAAGTCTACTATTCCCCTCCCTGGGAATCCAAGGATCATTGGAGACTTGGATAAACTGTTCGTTCCCCACTCTCTACCTGAATTCTTTCTCAAATAAGGATGTACCCCAAAGGATGCTCCTCCAAGCATAAGAAAGGTTGTGACCTAAACCTACATTTAGAAAATTTTCGGTTTTCAAATACTTACCTCGAAGCACTTTTGTGAGTAAACTGTTAGGCCACCTTGAAATCTGCATATTTATTAAATTCTAAATATGATATAAAATAAATGAAAATATAAACTAGATTTTAGGTTCCAATTTTCCTACACATCTCTAGTTACAAAAATATTAAAAAGAATGCAATTTTCTATGTTTCGTAGAGTTGTCTTCTTTTTCAAAATTTTGAAAAGTTTTCATTTTCAATCTCAATTCTCACCAACGTTCTATTGAGTAGGTAAATATTTACTTTTTTTTCCTATTCACATTACTTGTTTATATATATATATATATATTAATTTCAAAGTTAAAGCTACAATATAATTTCTTCGTCATTCGTCAAGCTATATATATCACACCATTGACAAGTAAGTTTCAAATTCTTCTTAGATTTTTTTAGTTCGCATACTCTTAAATCTATATAATAGATTTTAATATTTTTATTGTGAATATTTTTGTAAAGCTAACTCTAATTCTATATGGAAGAATTTTAAAAGAAAAACAACAATAGAGATAGAGACTATAAAATCATCATCTTCAAACAAGAAAAGTACCTCTGATTATGATAGATCTTATATAGAAATCAATTTAGGAGAATTACCTGCAAATCTTAGTTTAAGAACTAAAATTTATGATTATAATTGTAATATTCAAGTTATCATGGATCGATTTCAAAATATGAAAACTCATAGAAGACAACTGTAGTATATCATATCAGTTAACATATAAATAAACGAATATTGTTTTACATTTCTTTATAAATTTTTTTCAATTACATTTATATATACGGTAATCCCCATACTTAAAATTTTTGGATCTGTCACTGCTTGAAAAGTTAAACTAAACACATCATAAATTCTCCAACAACATCGTGACATTGCCCTCACAACCCATACATAAAACTTTTTTGGGGGTTGTATAGACCCAAAAATCTTCCATTTGAAGACAAATACAACAATCTTGCCTCCCACAATAACAACTATTAATCAACTTCACAAACTCAAAGGCTCATCTCCCACTTCAACAATTGTATTTGATATATTTTCTTGGTCAAACTCCAAGAGCAACTCTCGTAAATTCAATAAAGTAGCAAAATATGGAAATACATCACAAAATGATTTATGCTTTCTTTAAGATATGAGCCAAAATAATTCTAAGGTACTAATTTGTTGAAGTATTGATATAAATAAAATTACCATAATCCATCAACTTAAATTCACTCATCTACAAAGGATTGGAAACGTCTAGACAACTTTGGAGAGGAGATGTGTGAGATGTATCTAATGGCTTAACCCAAGGGCCTTATTTATATAGACCAACTATCATTAATAGACTCGTATTACTAACAAACTTCAATTATCTATCGTTTTTATGTTAAATATTATCTATGTTTAGTCTTCATGAACAACTTTTTGAATGGATAGAATGATTATTTGGTAGGCTAAAAATGTTATAGCTTAATATTAATGGCATTCCTTTGTTTTCAGACTTCAATCAATAATATAAATTTGTCATTGATAGGTCCTACTATTGGAATTTATCAGTAATAAAGCATCACTATTAGACTTCTACCATTGATAGAAGTATATCTATGATAGAAGTGATATATCTAGTAAGGATAAAATTGGAAATAATTAAAAATGAAAGTTAGTTTGCCATTTTTACTGTCATTTTTACTATATGTTTACCGGTCCTATAAAATCGGGTCGTTACAATTTTTTCTCCACTAGTTTTTCCTAGCAAGGTTTTTATATATACCATGTATCTAATATTGCAATTAACATGTTTGTATATGATATATTCACTACTTTGATGCATTTATTGTTAATGTTGTTAAAATAAAAAATGGCTATCAGGAAACTCTATCTAAGGATTAGTCTGTCTAAGTTGAGATATTTAAGATGACCAAAAGAGAAAACGTCTATTTGAGAAAGAACCTAGGAGTTGAATTAGTCCAATTTTATTTAAGGACATATAATGGTTAATTGAACGACTTTTGAAAGTTATTTATGAATCATTTATATATTTCATATAGAGAGATCATGTTATTTATATAGGATATATGCCTAATAAATAAAATAAAATATAACATGTAATATTTCTTTTAGAATATATGTTTGATGTGTATTTATTAAAATTCTAATATTAGTTTTTCTTTTATAGTCTTTACATGGAAAATCTAACAAAATTAAAGTTCACAACTCTAGATATCGATGGAAACAATTATTTGTCATGGGTGCTTGATGATGAGATCCATTTAGATGTCGGATCTTGGTAAAACAATTAAAGAAGAAAATAAAACATAAAGTCAAGAAAATGCACAAACCATGATATTTCTTTATCATCATGTTCATAAGAGATTAAATTTGAGTACCTTACAGTAAAAGATCCCCACGTCTTATGAAAAGTTTGAAAGAAAGGTATGATCAAAAAAAAAAAAAAATAATCATCCTTTCAATAGCTCGATATGATTCGATGCATCTGAGGTTGCAGGACTTTAAATCAGTAAGTAATTATAAATTCGCCTTATTTAAAATAAGTTCAAAGTTAACATTATACGGAGAAAAAGTTATTGATGAGGATATGTTGGAGAAGACTTTTTTTTTTACTTTTCAATCTCGAATATGCTTCTGCAGCAGCAATATCGAGAAAAGGGTTTTAAAAAATATTTTGAACTTATATCTTGTTTCCTCGTGGCTGAACAAAATAATGTGCTTTTAATGAAAAGTCACGAATCTCGACCAACTGAAGTAACGTCGTTCCTTGAATTGAATGTTGTAAATTTTAATAGTCGTAGTCATGATCGAGGTAGAGACCATGGAGGAGGGAGAAATAACTTTTCTCTTCGTGGTATTCACCATAATTCTTCAAATTTCAAGTGAACACAAATAATGATGTTCATAAAGAGAGCTCCACAAAATGGTCAGAGATCTAAAAATGTTGAAAACCAATGTTTTTGATGTAACATAAAAGAGAATTGGTCTCGTATATATCGTACACCTAAGCACTTGATTGATCTCCACTAGACACCATTAAAGAAAAAAAAATGTGGAAGCAAATTTCGCATATCAAGAAGATGATGTATTTGACCCATCAAACGTGACACATTTAGATCTTGTTGATTTCTTTGAGTCTACTGAAAAGAGAATGGACACCATTGAAGAATTAGGAAACACCTTACATGAAAATATTAACAATTAGGATTGTTCATTTATGTCTTCTATTTTAGTTTGCATTTATTTTAGTTATTATTATTGTCGTCTTTACTCCTGTCAAGTTTTTTATTATTACTTTTTCTCTAATTTGTTGTAATTATTCTTTTTTCAATGAAGAACTATGGACAATTCTCATTTTTTGGCCCATTCAATGATGGATAATGAAGATTTATGTTTGGCGGATAGTGCAACAACACACACTATACTAAAAAACAGAATAATTCTCAAAATTGACAATTATGAAAGAAAAAGTCAATACATATCAGGTCCTGCTGACTTGATTGAAGACTTTGGAAAAGTAAATATAATTTTACCTAGATGAACAAAATTTATAATTGATAATACTTTGTTCTCTAGTAAGTCAAAAGAGAAATTTACTAGGTTTTAAGGATATACATTCTAAAGGTTATCATATAGAGACTAGTAGTGTGAATAATGTAGAGTATCTCTATATTATATTAATTGTCTCACATGAAAAACGTATATTAGAAAAATTGTCTACCTTTTCTTTTGGATTATATTATATTCACATCAGTGGTATTGAAGTTTATGCAACCATGAACGTGAAATTCATAATCCATATATATTTTCTGTTTGGCATGATCGATTAGGTCATCCTGGGTCAATAATGATGAAAAATAATATTGAAAATTCACATGGACATCCATTGAAGAACCAGAAGATTCTTCAATCCAATGAGTTATTATGTATTGCTTGTTCTCAAGGAAAATTAATTATTAGACTTTCACCAGCTAAAATTGGGTTTAAATCCCCTACATTTTTAGAACGAATCCATTGAAGAACTAGAAGATTCTTCAATTCAAGATTAGTTATGTTGCCTAAATCCCTGACAATAGCGCCAAAAACTTATTGTGAGTTGATTGCTATCTTGTTTATCTTAGGTTAATGAGTTAATTATGTGATAGAATCCATATTTCATGCATAAATTCAACCCTAGTTGAGTACAAGTTTCCTTGATATAGATACAAGTATAAATCGAATTCAAGTTTCCTGGTAAGTCAAGGGTCGATGCAGGGATCTAGTGAGCACTAATGCAATATGGTTAAGTGGACCTTCTACAACGATTCTTCCAGTGTATGTATGCGTTGAGGTTATACACTAAACTAAATACATCATGCATGCAAAGAGAAACATAAGTTAGTGAAAAAGGTGTATTGACGAGAAGGATTATGCGTTGGAATGGGATGTATTGATTCTTTAATAACACACAATAAATCTTTATGAAATCAATCGAATGAAATGAGGTTGGGAGAAGTATCTACTAAACTCTAAATGTACATGTGTGATACGTTCAAGTTCTGTTCTTGACTTAAGTCTATCTTTAACATCTCTCGATGTGATTGCCACATTTGTCTTATCTCTAAGATGCGTGCATTGGATGAAATGAATAGATAAAAAACATGATTAACTTTATCTCTAAAGCTATCAATGCCCTTACTCGATGCATTCCACAGTTACTTACCTTCTTAAGCAGTTGACTCTTTCTACTTAAATTAATTGATCAAATGGATACTATAATGACCCGATCCCCTAGGACTCAAGCTAGGCCATTACTAAATACATGCATGTATGGAACTTAAAACGGCACCCTTTTATGGTGAAATAAATGCTAAATAAATAAGGTAAGTTCAAAATCCCTTTATTAAATTCAAATATTAAAAAAAACAATAGGGTATCCATAAGTCATAAATGGAAATAAATAAGTCTGAAAACAAATATCAAATGATAAGTTCCAAATGTCAAGACCGAAAGTTAAAAACATAAAATAACTCTTAAAACATGAGCAGAAGCATTAAAAATGATTCCCAATGGCTCGTCTCTACCCTTACCTGAAAAATAAACATGAGAAAGGGTGAGTATAAAATACTCAGTAAGTAACCCCCCTACTGGGATCAGGCTAGGCATCTATGTCCTCTAGATGCCTGCTTCTGGTGGAATATATAAATTGTTCTAGTCCTCATGGGACACATACATACATGAGAAACTGATTTCTATCTTACGGTAGTTAAGTATGCTCACTACCTCTGGTGAATCCCGAAGGAAACACAACCCCTGGTGAATCCCAAAGGAAACATAACCCTTGGTGAATCCCTAAGGAAACACAACCCCTGGTGAATTCCGAAGGAAACACAACATCTGGTGAATCCCGAAGGAAACACAATCTGGTGAATCTCGAAGGAAACACAATATCTGGTAAATCCCGAAGGAAACACAATCTGGTGAATCCCGAAGGAAACACAATATCTGGTGAATATCTAACTAATCAGTGAGGACACTATCACAATCTCAACATCACAAGTATCACAACATGGTTCTATAACATACATATAGATCTCATCATCACGATTCTACAACATACATATACCTCTTGTCATCCTAGTCTCATAACATACATATACATCTCATCATCATGGTTCTACAGCATACATATAAATTTCTTCATCATAGCTCTATAACATACGTATGCATCTCATCATCATGGTTTTATAACACACATATGAATTTCTTCATCATAGCTCTATAACATACGTATGCATCTCATCTTCCTCAAATTTAGCAGGATCTTCAATAACAATAATATACTCAAATCATACTAGTATTCAAAAATCTCTATGTGCAACTAGTCTTTTAAACGCTCATGTCAGCAAGGCATACATAAACATCAAACTATCAATATATCCTCAATAAATCATAATTATCATTGTCTGGCACTAGGGCAGTTCTAGTAGTAAGATTACTTACCTCGATACTAGATTCAGATATCGATCCAAGCGGCAGTCTTCAATAATAAATCTTTGAATTCAATTCCCCAACGAAGCCTGAGCAACAACCATCCTCAATATTCCAATCTCCAAATTCTTCCTTCAATCAGACCCTGCTTCCAACTTTTAATCATTTTCTCCCGTAAAATTTTCAATTAACAAAGAATTTAACTCACTCCCTTCCACAATGAAATTAATTCTTGACATTAATTTCAAATTAAATTTGTATGACATTAAAAGTCCAATTTCCATAACTTCCCTCCGATTAAACCATTAAATTGAAACACCCCTTCCTTCCAAAATGAAATTAATTCCTACCATTAATTTTCAATTTGAATAATTTCAATGTTAATCCATTAATTTCCAAATTAAATAATTTCAACGTCAATCCATTAATTTCCAAATTAAATAATTTCAACGTCAATCCATTAATTTCCAAATTAAATAATTTCAACGTCAATAATTAAATTCCCGCAATTACACTTCAGTCCAAAAATTTCAAAAATGCCCTTAATTAATAAAAATTACTAAAATTGCATAAATAATAAAAATTCGGGGTGTTACATTCTTCCCTCCTTAAAGAACTTTCGTCCTCGAAAGTTCATTCCTAAAAAAGCTCTGGGTACTGGGTTCTTATCTCATCCTATCATTCCCAAGTGGCTTCCTCGAACTGGTGATTCTGCCACGAAATCTTTACACGGTGGCTCAATCATAAGAACTCCAAAATTAAGTGTGTTTAGCTTGGAGCAATCCTATGTTGGGTGACCTCCTGGGAATTTTCCTAGGATGCATGTGAGTGAGGACAAAGCATGTTGAAAGGACCCGTGTTGGTTTGTGGGGACAACTTTCACTTCTAGAAGCATTCAAGGCAAATGAGGATGACGTAGCCAGGTCGCAGGGGACGCAGGGGAATGCCAGGGCTATCAGGTACCGAATCCGAATTCCGAATCCTAGTCCAAATCTTGGGCTTGGGGTGTTACAGATGATGTCAGAGTGGAACCTCTCCCAGTAAGATGTGGTTTGGGGACGAACCAAGCGGAAGCTGGTGGGCATGTAATGACCCGAGTTTAGGAGGGGTACATGAATGAACCAGTATCACATCCGAATGAGAGGGATCCTGAGGACATGAAATTATGGTAAGAAAAGATTAAAAGAATTGAAAGTTACTATCTATACCAACAAGGTGCACCTTCCTTTTCGGTGGCTCAATCATAAGAACTCCAATGTTAAGCGTGCTTAGCTTGGAGCAATCCTATGTTGGGTGATCTCCTGGGAATTTTCCTAGAATGCATGTGAGTTTAGTTGTTCATGGTGAAGGAAATAAATAAAAAGATGTAGAAATGGATGAAATCATGATTGAATTAATAATGATGAAGTGTTTTCATAGAATCCTAATTCAATCAAGTAAACAATAGAAGAAAATGTTTTAACAAGGGAGAAGAAGAGTCAAGCCGTCGAGTTCAATGTCTTGCTCTCTTTGGCTTGTGGTGCTTGTTGTTGGTGACTGAGGTGAGGACGTGCTGTGGAGGGCATCTCTCTCGAGCTGCCTCAGCCATGCTCTGATTTGTTCAGGCACCGCTTGTCACGACACCCATACTTGCAAGTTGTGATTTAACGTTAAGTACACTTACTCTGCATCAGATGGGGTTCGACACGTGCTTTCTACATTGGCTTCTCTGCAACACTTAGTAAATTTCCTTGATTCCTACGTTACAATACGTGAGTAATGTAGTTTTCATTTAAAATAATGTTTTTGTCTGTGTTGAACGCATATATGTAATTTCATGTGTTTTCCACTAAAATGAATGTGTTTCTCATTATTTAACCCTAATTATTCCAACTTTAAGAGAATAATAACTTGTATTTCTACAAGTTATTAGGTGCACTCATGTATCTTACTAATAATACATGACCTGATATAATGTTTTCGGTGAATTTATTAGCTAGATATAGTTCTTCTCTAACGAAAAGACATTTGAATGGAATTAAACATGTACTTCACTATCTTTGAGGGACAATTGATATGAGTTTATTTTATTCAAAAAAATTGATTTTTGATTTAGATGGGTATGCAGATGCAGATTTTTATCTTATTCATATAAAGCTATATCTCAAACAGGTTATATGTTTACAAGTAGAAGAACTGTTATATCATGGCGATCCATAAAGCAACCCATTACAGCCACCTCTTCAAATCATGTCGAGGTTCTTGCAATTCATGAGGCTAGTCAAGAATGTGTATGGTTGAGATTAATGATTCAACACATTCGTGAAACATGTGGCTTTTCTTCCAATAAAAATCTTCCAAAAGTGTTATATGAAGTCAATACAGCATGCATAGCTTAAATCAAGGGAGGATATATTAAATGAGATAAAACGAAGCATATCTCACCAAAGCTTTTCTACACCTATTATCTTGAAGAAAATGGAGAGATCACTATTCAACGGGTTTCTTTCAAGGATAACTTGGCAGATTAATTCATGGAAGCATTATCGATCGCAACATTCGAGAAGTTGGTGCACAACATTGGAATGCAATGACTCATAGATCTTAAGTGATGTCTTTATGAGGGGAAGAAAAACAGTGCGCTTCTTTTCCCTTGACTAGGTTTTTGTAACATCCCGAGTTTTAGATAAATTTGATTTCATTATCTCAATTTATCAGATTTTATTTTCCATAAATTTTATATTTTTGGAATCAAATTTGAGCTTATTTGAAAATATATTTGGGTTATTTGAATTTACATGACAAGATGTTTTGAATTTTTGGATTAAGTTTGATAGAATACTTGAAATTTATGGAAGATTGGGAGTTTCAAAGGAAAAAGGGGGGAAATGTGGCTTTAATTGGTCAGTGAGGTTAAAAAAAAAAAAAAAAAAATCAATTTTTTTCCCCTTTTCCTCTTCTCCAGTCGCAAACCCCAACCCTCCACTTTCTTTCTAACTCTCTCCCTCCTTCATCTCCAATCTCACAGTCCTCCATATGCCACGTTTCTTCAACCAATCACCGGCGCTCATAGTCAACTTCATCCGGGCACCCTCCATTCATCGTCGCGTGGGTCTCTTGCCAGTAAGTTTCTCTCTCTCTATGGGCGTTAAGCTCTATTGTCGTCGTGGTTAGCCGACCTTATGGTGTTGCCATTCCTCGAGTCTGTCGCTGTCCATTCGCCAGAAGATTTAGTTTTGGGTAAGTTTTTAGAAGTTTTGTTGGTTTTCTTGAATGAGTCTTGAATGCTCATTGGGTTTTAACTCCAATTTATTATGACCCATTTTATTTGGATGTTAGAATGAAATTTCGGGGTGTTAAGAACCGCCAACCAGCAGTATTGACAATCGATTTTGGAGTTCCGCTAAGATTTTGGTAAGTATGTGAGGTATTTCTTGAATGTATTAGTTATTAGATTTGTTCCATTGTTGTTTACAATATTTTGGCAATTTTGGTAAAAGTTTGGGTATTTTCTTAGAGATTCTTGAATACCCAATTAATGTTTGCTCTAAAATCTTTTGATTTGGATGTTTGGAGGTTAGATTGGAGTTTTTGGGAGGAGTTGAGGTGCAGTCCACTTGGTTTAAAATCGACAAGATTTCGGTAAATTTTTGGGATATTTATTAATAATTTTTGGATACCCATGAAGTTAACTTAATTATTGATGTAGCTGTGGTTTAGAAGGTTGGATATGAAGGTTTTTAATGTTGTTGTCAATCAGAATTAAAAGTTAAATTTTGGTGGTTTAGCTTGTGGGTCATGCTAATTTTGAAGCTTTGAATTGCTTATCACTAATTTGGTTAGTTTTAGAGGCTATTACGATATCTGTTTGGCTTTAGCCAAAGTATCTAAATTAATTTCAATTTATGTTAAGGGAGAATTCAAGAATTTTACCCAATATAAAAGGAGACTTCTTGACTTGATTACACTATCAAGACTTAAATTAAGGTAAGTAGTTTACTATTGGTTCGCCCTCGAACCAGGCACCGTAACTAAGTTGGTGTTAAGATTGTGTATACACGTGAAAGCATGATACTAGTGTGATGGAATGATTTGTTATGATTTGCTAATGGATGGACTATTGAGGGTATTTCAAAAACCTATGAATTATGCTACTAAGATCATGATAATGTATTTATGGTTTGATTATGAAAATTTGGATGTTGTATGTTGCATGTTGGACTGATGGTGATTGTTTGCACTCCAATTGGGCAGTGTACATCTTATGTTTGTGGACCCGCGGGTTCACCATTTATGACTGATTTGGTGTCCTTAAGGGATCACCACTATTTCCATGATTTGTGTTCCTTCGGGATCACTAGACTGCGATGATATGTGTTCCTTCAGGATCATTACCTATGAAAGCATGCCTTCAAGGTTCCTGCCTTATGCTCATGCTTATGCCTATGATATTTGATATACACCCGTGTCTCGATAGGAGGGCTAACGATCACTTAGTGCGCCCAATAATGGGTCACTTACTAAGTATTTTTATTCTCACACTTTCTTATGATACGTTTTTCAGGTAAGGGCAAGGACAGATCGGTGAATGATAAGAAGAATCCATTATCGTGCCATTGGGACAAACAGAAGTTTTTGCACATGTTTTTCACATTTTTCAAGTTACACTTGTTAACAGTCGAATGTATGGAGTTTTAAATTATGTTTCTTATTTGAATTTACATTCTAAGGGACTCGAATAAAAGATTTTCAATTATTTTGACTTTTACAAAAGTAATTTATTTTACGAAATTCTTTTGGTTTTAGTTGTGTTTTATGGAAGAGTCATTTTGAGATTTATGCATACATGTAGGTGATGGTCCAATACCAGTCTTAGAAAGTCAGGTCATTATAGTTTTTTCCTCAATGGGTTTTCCTAGCAAGTTTTTTAATGAGGCAGTTGTTAATGTATATATGCTATGTATTTTTTTTCCTTCACTAAGATTTTTCTCATTGGGTTTTCCCACTTAAGGTTTTAATGAGACATGTAACTAATATATAATGGAAATCTAAAGGGAGAGTTGTAGATATTATGACTTTCATTAGATTTCCATTTAATCACATAGTCTTTCTACTAACTTGTTCTTTCTCTTAATTAGTCATTAGACTCTCCATCTCTCTATTTTAAGCATTCTTTTACTTGGTGCCTACTCCATTGTAAATACTATAAATAAGAGATGTGTAAACCTTTAGAAACATATCTCTCATATTTTGAGAACAAAAGAGCTCTCTCTTTTACTCTCATTTTTTTGTGTTCTTGTTCTTGTTGTTTTTATAATATTCTAGTTTCATAATATAACTAAAGGAATCAAATTCTTTGAGCAGAAGCATTCCATCTCTATTTGCCTCAAGCTTGCTATATGAATTTAAAACAGAACACTACTAAATTTATAGAATTAATCGTGCTCTTAAGAATTTCAAAGATAAAGAATATTACCTTTGAAAATTAGTCTTCAATGCTTCAACAAAATAGAATTGATCTTTCATAACACTGTCGAACAAAATTTACAAGCAGAACACCACCAAAAGAGACTTTTTTGCAATTCTCTTGGATAAGGAAGAGTTTGTAGGAACTCTTGAAAGAAGAAGAAAGGGAAGAGAGATTTTTCTTTTCCTTTTGGAGGTTGAGAGAATTTCTTTTATTTCTGTAAAGAACAACTTACTCTCATTGAGATCTCAACTCAATTTAACGTGGGGAAATTGGGTACCTCCCCTCCCACTCACCGTTCCCCTGTATTATAGGGTAGTTATTTTTAATAATACTAAATACTAAATACTAAATAAAAATAAAACATTTAATTAATTGAATTATTAATTAAATATTAGTTAATTAAATCCAATTTAATCAATTTATTAAATATCATATATTAAATTTAATGTGTATATATGAATCATATTCTAATATACATATTCTTTCTCAACCTATAGTTTTAATATGAATTTAATTCATATTAACTTAATAGTTGAATATTATTCATGTCGGGAATGTTCTCAAAATTTGCAGTTCGTAATCATGGAAACATATTCTATTTATCAATAAATGTATTATTGAAGCATTTATTCAATAAAAGTATTACTGAAATTGCATTATGTAATAAAAATCCAATAAATAAATCCATGGCTATAGTATGAATACAGTAGCTTTATGTAGAGACATAAAAGAGGATCAAGTTATAGTATATAGCCAAAAAGGTCAATAAGTATATAGATGAGATTGGGTATCTCGTCCTGGGGACACTAACTATGAATGCGGTATATTTTGTATGTTGATACAAACGACGTGATTCCAAAATCGTTCATGTGGAGACATGCAAGTAGGGGCATCATATGCAAAAGAGTTTTGCATAAGACCTGACCACGAAATAGTCACTTTTTCTTTATAACGACTGTTTATCGTTAAAACTGACTATTTTAATTCAATGATCTAGGATAACTCTGTTGGGTTTTATGTCCTAAAAACTCACAGATTGTAAAATGATAAATATTTTCTATTGTTATTGATCTCATAAATTGTATGAAAGTCTAAATCCAATTAACTAAGACCCATGACTATTATATGAGTACTTGAACTTTATGTGGAGACATAAGAGTAGATCGGGTTCGAGTAAATAGTCAAAATGATCTATGGTACATGAATGAGGTTAGGTACCTTATTCTAGTAACACCATTGGATGCGGCCTACTCTATAGTTATTACAAAGAGTTGTAAAGTGCTACATACGATGTGATTTTAATTCGTACATGTTATGAAATGAGGAGTGAGGGTGTCCTATGTAATGAGTTTGCATAAGATCAGGACCAAGAAATAAGTCACTCTTACTTTATAATGTTGTTTACTGTTTAAGACTGACTATTTCACATAGATGACCTAGGTAACTCGATCTTAATCCTGAGCTAACTATGAACTCCTGTTTATTCGGGTTTGCCCTTAGATTTGCATAGTTGAAGGTTGGCTTAACAGTGTCGGCTCAATAAGACTCACATTTCCAAAAATTAAGCTGTAAATCGAAGAAACAAGCGAAGAGGCCGAGTTGCAATTCCAGAAAATCAGCCTCTGTTTTTATCGTCGTTGTGGTTCCAATTGCTAAATGCTCGTCTAGCTCCAGACGCTACATGATGTGAAGAAAAGCTAGACGATCGTATAGCAATGGGCATTAGTCGTTGTGATGTTGAATGCTAAACGATCGTGTACCTGCGGGAGCTAAACGATGGGTTCAATTTTCTATACGATAGCATTAAGCGATCGTTTAGCTTTAGCGTGGGAATTAAAAGATATGTTCAATTTACTATACGAGGGTATTATATGATCTCTTAGCAACGATGCGCGCTAAGCGATGCGATGAAGTGCTATACGATAGCGCTGAGCGATCGTGTAGACATAGTGCTAAGCGATGCGTTGAAGTTTCTTGTTATGCAATAGCACTACGCGATCGCATACCTTTGTACGGCAGTTGGGTGATGCATTTAATGCTATGCGATGGCATTAAACGATCGTTTACCTTTTCGCACGCTAAACAATCAAAGGATTTATTTAAACGATCTGGGAAAAAATGCTAGACGATGGTCGTCATTGCTAAACGATGAGACTTAGCGAGAATGTGAACATGTGCAAGGGCTGCTGGTTCGACCGATTCTCTTGTGTCTTAGTTCAGTTCAGCTTCGAATGGTTCTTGGCTGGTCTGGTTCATGCTACTTGAGTTTGTTTTTGGAGCGGTTCGGGAGTGGTTTCAGAAGCTGTTTTGTAATAATTAGGCTTCTGTTTGTTTGTTTTTGCCAAAAACTAAAACCATATCAATCTGTGTTTAATTATTTATGCATTTGATGTATGTTATAATTAAATAAATCTTATATGTGTATATAGTATGCCATTTGATTTAAAATCCCACCATAGAAAGCATGTTATATGCATTGAAAGTATGTTATAATTGTTAATATATAGTATGCATGTTAGGGTTTCTCGTATTTAGTATAAATGTTATATTTAAATGTTGAATGCCTCATGTTATGTTGTGAATTTTTAGCATGTCTAAAGTTTTATAAGTTGTTATAAAATTGGGTTAGACATTTAAAATCCATAAACAACAGTTGCATGCTCACGTAGGTTGATCACTTATTTTAATTGTTTAAAACTTATAAAACTAGGTTACAAACTCAACCGGTATATAATCCTATCTAAGGCTGGGGTACTTAAGTTGACGGTTTATGAAACACCTCCTACCTGGGGATTATGGCCGAATTATTGAGTGTCTGGTAACCGATTTTATGAGCATACCGTGAGTGATGTGAGGTAATAAAATGGTTTATCACCTAGACATCGTAGGTTAAAGTCCAATTATAAGAGTTATACTTGGATAAACCACATAGACTTAGGGTTGTTTTATTAGCCGAAAAGAACCTAAGTATAAATATACCCAAATAGAACACTTCAGTGGCAGTTTAATAACTTCTATATGTTAGAGTTTTAGAAAAATTCAGTAGGAGATTAATAACATATATAATACGTTATTTTTAGCTCTCACGTCTCTAAGAGTTCACAATCCAGATTTAAGCGATACTTCGTGTCACCCTGGAAGTGACCTCCCTACGAAAAATATTTTTAGCTTAAATCTAGATTTCAGTGAATAAGAAGAAGTTGTTCAAACATAAGTCAATTATACGATAAAAAGATTTCAACTGCCACGTCTCCACATAGTTTACACCGTGAGATTCATATGACGCTTCGTGTCACCCTAGAAGTGACCTCCTTACGGAGAGTGTTTTGTATGAGTCAATATCAAGGTAAACGGAGGAAGTAGTTCATAGTAAGTGGGTGAAGGATATGTGTCAATATATCCTACGGTCTCCTCCATTAGTTTGAACCATGAGATTCCTATGTTGCACCTGCTGGTTAGCTTTAAACGGCCCTTTGCTAGTCGTTTAGCGACGGCTATCCCCACGAATGGTTATAACATAGGATTCGCAACAACCCAGGCTTCAGTAAAATGAATAAGGTCTTATAGTTCCGTTTTGGATGCTATCTTCTATTTCGGAGGTAAATTCATACCGTCCTATAGGATCTGAAAATGGCGGGTCACACTTACAAGAATTACTAAGTTGTTAGTAAAGATCTTGACCGAAAACGATAACTAAACGACTATAGGAATAAGAGTTATTCCGGGGATAGTATTTTGTCAAAATTGTTTGTTTTAGTGAAGAAGTATCTGACTACCCCACGATAGCATATATTCTAACTTACTAAAATATCGTTGCAAATAAATAATGGTTATGGGTACATTATTAATTTTTGCTAAAACTTGATTTTGGATTTAGTTACAATTTGCTAATTAGAATTTGTTTGAATTTTATCAGCATGTCGAATTCTAGAATACCTGCTTCCGATGTACATAACAGTAAAATCAAATCAACAAATAAATTACTAGAGGTTGATTATACTAAAAGAGTTTTAACAGAGGATTGTCCTCTATCTCCTATCTCATCCAAAATTATGAATTATAAGAATGTTGAATTCGAACAATAAGATAAATATGATTTACTTGTTATCGAAGTATGTTTAGTGGAAAACAATAAAATCTGGATAATTGATTCAGGTGTCGCTAATCATGTATGTACTATCTCACAGGAAACAAGTTCCTAGAGACAGTTGACAGAAGGTGAAACAATCTAATCTTTAAGGTAAGGATCGGGGAGATTGTTTCAGCCAAAACAATGGGAGATATGAAGTTATTTATAGGAGATAAGTACATTTATTTGAAAAATGTATATTATATTCCTTCTATGAAAATGAATCTAATTTCTGTCTCCTATTTGCTAGAACAAATTATAAAGTTTACTTCGAAAATGATGAAGTGTTCATCAAAATGGGAAATAAATAGATTTGCTCTGCAAAATTAGGAAATAACTTGTACATGTTAAAACTAACTGGGGTCAAAGCTGTTTTGAACATAGAGATATTTAAAACTATTGGGACTCATAAGAAGAGGAAGATTTCTCCAAATGCCTATCTTTGGCACTTGAGACTGGGTCACATAAATCTCAACAGAATTAAGAGATTGGTTAAGAACGGTCATTTAAATAAGTTGGAAGACAGTTCATTACCACCATGTGAGTCTTGTCTTGAGGGTAAAATGACAAAAAGATCTTTTTCTGGGAAAGGTCTTAGAACCAAAGAACCCTTAGAGCTGATTCATTCAGACCTTTGTGGGCCTCTAAATGTTAGAGCATGAGAAGGGTATGAATATTTTATCAGTTTTATAGATGATTATTACAGGTATGGGCATGTTTACCTAATGCACCAAAAGTCTGAAACTTTAGAAAAGTTCAAAGAGTATAAGACTGAGGTTGAAAACCAATTAGGTAAAAAGATTATAACATTTTGATTGGATCGGGGTGGTGAGTATTTGGACATAGAATTCCAGAATTATTTGATAGAAATGTGGAATTCAGTCTCAACTCACAGCCCCTGGCACACCTCAGCAGAACGGTGTGGCAGAAAGGAGAAACAGAACCTTGTTGGACATGGTTCATTTCATGATGAGTTACGCTCAGTTACCAAATTCTTCTTGGGGGCACGCAGTTGGGATTGCGGTGCATTTTTTGAACATAGTTCCCTCGAAAAGTGTTTCTGAAACGCCTTATGAGCTCTGGATATGACGTATAGGAAATTTACGTCACTTCAGGATTTGGGGTTGTCCAGCACATATTTTGGTGTAAAATCCTAAAAAGCTGGAATACCGTTCAAAAGTATGTCTATTTGTAGGCTACCCAAAAGAAACAAAAGGTGGTTTCTTTTATGATCCTCAGGAAGATAAAGTGTTTGTATCGATAAATATAACCTTCCTAGAGGAAGATTATATAAAGAACCATCAACCCCCCGTAAGCTAGTAATAAAAGAAATGTCCAGAGAAACGACAAATGTATCAACAAGAGTTGTTGATCGAGCAGGTCCTTCAACAAGAGTTGTTGATAGAACAAGTCCGTCAACAAGAGTTGTTGATAGAACAGGTCCGTCAACAAGAGTTGTTAATGAAACTGATACTTCACATCCTTCTCAAGAGTTGAGAATGCCTCGTCGTAGTGGGAGGATTGTGCAATAGCCTAACCGGTACATGGGTTTAACTGAAACTCAAGTCATCATACCAGATGATGGTTTAGAGGATCCATTGTCTTTTAATCAAGCAATGAATGATGTGGACAAAGACCAATGGATTAAAGCCATGGGCCTTGAAATGGAATCTATGTATTTCAATTCTGTCTGGGATCTTGTAGATCAACCGGAAGGGGTAAAACTCATCGGTTGCAAGTGGATCTACAAGAGAATACGAGACCAGGCTGGTAAGGTACAAATCTACAAAGCTAGACTTGTGGCAAAAGGGTTTACCCAAAAAGAGGGGCTAGATTTTGAAGAAACCTTCTCTCCAGTTGCCATGATAAAGTCTATTATAATACTCTTGTCCATAGCCACATTTTATGATTATGAAATATGGCAAATGGATGTTAAGACAGCTTTTCTGAATGGATCTTGAAGAGAGTATCTATATGTCTCAACCAGAAGGGTTTATACAACAGGGTCAAGAGCAAAAGGTTTGCAAGCTTAATCGATCCATTTATGGATTAAAACAAGCTTCTAGATCCTGGAATATGAGATTTGACGCTGCGATTAAATATTATGGCTTTGAACAAAATGTTGACGAACCTTATGTCTACAAGAAAATCGTCAACAAAACTGTCGCTTTTCTGGTGTTGTATGTTAATGATATTCTACTCATTGGGAATGAGGTAGAATATCTAGCTGACGTTAAGAGATGGTTGGCTTCACAATTCCAAATGAAAGATTTAGGAGAAACACAATATGTTATTGAAATTCAAATAGTTCGGAATTGCAAGAACGGAACATTGGCATTATCTCAAGCATCTTATATAGATAAGATGTTGTCTAGGTATACAATGCAAAATTTCAAGAAAGGCTCTTTACCTTTCAGGCATGGAATTCACTTGTCTAAGGAGCAGAGTCCTAAGACACCTCAAGAGGTTGAGGAGATGAATCGAATTCCATATGCATCTGCAGCTGAGAGTTTGATGTATGCAATGTTGTGTACTTGTCCTGACATATGCTATGTCGTAGGAATTGTCAGCAGATTTCAGTCCAATCCTGGTTATAACCATTGGACTGTTGTTAAAAACATTCTCAAGTATCTTCGGAGAACGAGAGATTATATACTAATGTATGGTTCTAAGGATATGATCCTTACTGGATAAACTAATTATGACTTTCGGACCAATATTGATTTGAGGAAATCAACTTCGAGGTCTGTATTCACTTTGAACGGAGGAGCAGTTGTGTGAAGGAGCATCAAGTAGAGTTGTATTGCGGACTCCACAATGGAAGCTGAGTATGTTGTTGTAAGCAAATCAGCAAAAGAAACATAGTTGATCCATTTACGAAGGTCCTCTCGGTTAAAGTGTTTAAAGGTTACCTAGTAGGACTAGGTCTACGAATTTTGTATCACTAGGGCAAGTGGGAGAATTGATGGGTATTGTGATGCCCTAGTTTATTGTATTTGTACATTTTATTCTCTCCATGTAACTAACATTGTATATATTTGTATATATTGATTCACTGGAGTTTTAGTCCAAGTGGGAGTATTGTTGGGTTTTATGTCCTAAAAACTCGCAGTTTGTAAAATGATAAACATTTTCTATTATCAATATACTTGTTATTGATCTCATAAATTGTATGAAAGTCTAAATCCAATAAACTAAGACCCATGACTATTATTATGAGTACTTAAACTTTGTGGAGACATAGAGTGAATCGGGTTCGAGTAAATAGTCAAAATGATATCTGGACATGAATGAGGTTGGGTACCTATTCTGGGTACACCTTGGATGCGGCCTACTTTGTAGTTGTTACAAAGAGTTGTAAAGTGCTACATACGATGTGATCCTAATTCGTACATGTTATGACATGAGGAGTGAGGGCGTTCTATGCAATGAGTTTGCATAAGATCAAGACTAAGAAATAGGTCACTCTTACTTTATAACACTGTTTACTATTTTAGACTGACTATTTCACTTAGATGACCTAGCTAACTCGATCTTAATCCTAAGCTAACTATTAACTCCTATTTATTCAGGATTTCCTTTAGATTTGCATAGTTGAGGGTTGGTTCAACAGCGCCGGCTCAATAAGACTCCCATTTCAGGGGTAAGACTGGATAGATAGCTGGGGACATAGGGTGCAAGAAGAAGTTCACACCTACCCGATTTAGGGATAGGAGAAAGGTTGTTCTCTCAAGTACTGAATCCAGGTCTTGAACAAGGGGCCCCACCCTCTCACTAAGCTGAGAGAATTTGGTTTGGTGATTGGATCACAAACCAGTTGTTCATTAAAGGATCAGTAGGGACTTGAGGAATAAGACATAATCTCGGGGGTAAAACAGATATTTGACCCAGCCGTTATTATGAACAACCTGTGAAGAGTCGACTTGCTGATTGTGGTTAAATCATGTTGACATAATATATCTGTAGTGAGAGGAGTGCAACTATGGGGTTTAGTAGAGTGACCCATTAGTTAACGAATGGGGATTAATTTGGTCTAATGAGTTTAGCCGATTAATCTCAGATCGTTGGAGCCCATGATCTGTAAGTCCGCGAGGTTCTCCTACTAGCTCGTAATGGACTAGCTCTAGAATAACGTGATAAGTTAATTTGAAACGTTCAAATTAGAATTAAGGGAATTAGTAATTATATTAGATATAATTACATGTTTAATTTTGGAATTAAACGGAATAGGAGAATTTATATATTTAAATATGATTTAAATATATAATGATGGATATATGTTAAAATTAATTTAATATCTGATATTAAATTAATTAAGTTTTATTTAATAATTAATTTATGAAATTAATTAATTTTTCATTTTTAAAATCAAATAGATTTTTTAAATCAAAATTTAATTTTTAGATAAAATTGGAAAATTGAAAAACAAAAACACAAAATGGAAAAATAGATTTTTCCATTATCCATCATCTAAATAACTCACACATGAAGCATTAATCTTGCCTTTGTCTTCTCAAAGCATGAGCTACAACTCATGCAGCTCTTCTCTTTGCATGTTGATCTGCAATATAATGAAGAGATTGGAGTGAAAATCGGGCATGCAATCAAAAGAGTTTTGAGAGAAAAACTGGTTTGAAGAAAGGTTCTTCAATAAGGTTACAACAGTGAGCTTTTCTCCTTCATCCCTTGATTCATGCTTGTTTTGAGTTCCACAACTCAATCTAAAGCACCAAGAGAATAGTAGGAAAGATCTTAAGGTGGTCTACAACAAGATATGGAGAAGATTGCAGCTGAAGAATGAGCTTTGAAGAAGTTCTACAAGAGGTATGTCTTGAAACCCATTTTTCTACAGAAGCATGTTTTATATTATGCCAAAATTAGTGAATTTGAGTGCTTAGATGATCCATGTACTTCCGCTGTTGTTGATACAATCCTACAAACTCGATCTTAATCCTGAGTTAACTTTGAACTCCTTTTTATTCGGGATTATCCTTTGATTTGTATAGATGAGAGTAGTTCAACAGCACTGCTCAACAAGCCTCCCATTTTGGGGATAAGATCGGATAGATAGCTGGGGACATAGGCCTATAAGATGGAACTCACTCCTACCTGTTTTAGGGTTAGCATATAGGTTATTCCCTTAAGTATTGATTCCTGGTCTTGAATAAAGGGGCCTTACCCTCTCATGGTCGAGAGGGACATGGTTTATAAGTTGGATTATAAACCAATTGTTCAATAGATGATTAATGGGAACTTAAGGAGCAAGATGTATTTATAGGGGTAAAATGATAATTTGACCCAGCTATAAATACGAACGACCTATGAATGATCAACTTACTGATTATAGTTAAATCAACTGGACATAAATATATTTACAGTGAGGAAAGTGCAATCATCGAGCTATAGTGGTATGTCTTGGTAGTTAACGAATAATGATTAACTCGGATTAAAGAGTTTAATCGATTAATCTCAAATCGTTGGAGCTCATGATTTGTAGGTTCATAAGATCCCTCTACTAGCTCGTAAAACATTACACTTTGGATTAGAAAATTGAACGAATTTGAAGTGTTCAAATTAAAAATTAGGGTTTTGAATTTGAAATGTTCAAATTCAATTTTAGGGTTTAGATAATTATATTCGATATAATTAACGTCTAAATTTATTAAATTGGAGAGTTTAAAATATTTATAGATTGGTTTAAATATTGATTACATGAATAGGATTCATGTTTAAACTCGGTGTTTTATAATTTAATATTTGATATTAAATTATTATTATTTATTTAATTAATTAATTTTGTTTAATTATTTATGTAAATAAAATTAATTTCAAATTTTATAGATTCAGTTTTAGAAATTGAGTTTATTATTTAAATTAATTTAAATTAATTAAATAAAATTTTATTTTGATTTTAGTAAGTGGAATTATCCCAATTTTGTGATTGTTAGTGGATTTTGACACCTTGCTCACTCACTTAGTACTAATTGAGTTGTCCATTGGTTGAATGTATGAGTGCTTGCATGTTTAAACTTGTTAAATACTTCATCTTTTAGAATTATGAAGTTCATGCAATTGGAAATTTGTGAAATTTATGTAAAAAAATCCTTTTACTCTCAAACTCTCTCAAACCCTTTCAATTCCAACTCAATTGAGAGTTTTCACCACTCAATCCAAGGCTGAGGATGATAGAGAAGACTCTCTTGGTGGTCTACTAGAGTTTTGGTGATCCAATTTGTGGAATTCAGCAAGGATTTGAAGTGATTCTACAAAGGTATACTTTCATGAAACCCTCTTATTGTGAAACTATTTTAGCATGCTTTTGTAACTCAAGAATGCTACATTCTTCTCATGAGATGATAAGGTATTTGTATCGAAAAATACTATTCTTAGAAGAGGATCACATAAGAAATCATAAACCTTACAGTAAACTAGTATTAGATGAAATGTCTAGAGAATCTACAGAAAAATCAACAAGAGTTGTTGATCAAGTTGGTCATTCAACAAGAATTGTTGCTCCATCACATCCTTCTCATGAGATGAGAATGCCTCGATGTAGCGGGAGGGTTGTTCAACATCCTTATCGCTATATGAGTTTAGCAGAAACTTATATCGTCATACCTGATGATGGCTTAGAGGATCCATTAATCTTTAAACAGGAAATGGAAGATGCAGATAGAGATCGATGGACTGAAGCCATGGACCTAGAAATGGAGTCGATCTACTTCAATTTTATCTGGGAACTTGTAGATCATCTAGATGGGATCAAACCTATTGGTTGTAAGTGGATCTACAAGAGAAAACGAGATTAAACTAGTACGGTGCAGACCTATAAAGCCAAACTCGTAGCAAAAGGTTTTACCCAAAGAGAAGGGGTAGACTATGAAGAAACCTTCTCTCCTGTTGCCATGATTAAATCAATTAGAATACTTTTATCCATTGCTACCTTCTATGATTATGAAATCTGGCAAATGGATATCAATATCACTTTTTGAATGGTCATCTTGACGAAAGTATTTACAAGTCTCAACTAGAAGGGTTTATTGAACAAGGTCAAGAGCAAAAGATTTGCAAGCTTAATAGATCCATTTATGGATTGAAATAAACATCTCAATCCTAGAATATAAGGTTTAACACTACGATCAAATCTGATGACTTTGAACAAAATATTGACGAACCTCGTGTTTACAAGAAAATAGTCAATAAGACTGTAGCTTTCTTGGTCCTTTATGTTGATGATATCCTACTTATTGGAATGAGACAGAATTCCTTTCTGACGTAAAGAGATGGCTAGCATTGCAACTTCAAATGAAATATTTGAGAGATGCACTATATGTTCTTGGAATCCAAATTGTTTGGAATTGCAAGAACAGAACGCTAGCACTATCTCAAGCATCTTATATTGACAAGATGCAATCAAGATATAACATGCAAAATTCCAAAAAGGATATGCTACCTTTTAGACACAAAATTCATTTGTTTAAGGAACATGTCCTAAGACACCTCAAGAAGTTGAGGAAATGAAAATAATTCCTTATGCATTAGTAGTGGGAGCTTAATGTACGCTATGTTATGTACATGTCCCGACATATGCTTTTCAGTTGGAATCGTCAGCAGGTTTCAGTCTAACCCTGGACATAACCATTGGACTGTTGTTAAGAACATTCTCAAGTATCTTTAGAGAACGAGGAATTATATGCTTGTGTATGGACTTAAGGATTTGATCCTTACAGGATACACTGATTTTGATTTTCAAACTGATGTAGATTCTAGGAAATCTACTTTAGGATCAATATTTGCTCTCAACGGAGGAGCAATGGTGTGGAGAAGCATCAAACAAAGTTGTATTGTTGATTTCACGATGAAGGCCGAATATGTAGCTGCATGTGAAGTAGCAAAAGAAGCAGTATGGCTCAGAAAGTTCTTGATAGATTTGGAAGAAGTTCTAAACATGCATCTATCGATCATCATGTATTGTGATAATAGTGAAGCAGTTGCTAACTCAAAGGAATCGAGGAACCACAAACGCGGGAAACACATCGAGAGAAAGTACCATCTCATTCAGGATAAGTACACAGAGGAGACCTGATAGTCATGAAAAAAGCCTCTGAAGATAATCTTACTGATCCATTTACGAAGGCCCTCATGGCTAAAGTGTTTGAGGGTCACCTGTTCAGACTAGGACTACGAGCTTCATAAATCTAGGGCAGGTGGGAGAATGTCAAAGGTATATAGATACCTTAGTTTACTGTATTTTTTTCTTTTCTCAACATTATATATTTGTATATAATCAGTAACCCACTGGAGTTTTTTAGTCTAAGTGGAAGATTGTTGGGAACGTCCTAAAACTCACAGTTCGTAATCATGAAAACATATTATATTTATCAATAAATGTATTATTGAAGCATTTATTCAATAAAAGTGTTATTGAAATTGCATTATGTAATAAAAATCCAATAAACAAATCCATGGCTATGGTATGAATACAGTAACTTTATGTAGAGACATAAAAGAGGATCAAATTATAGTATATAGCAAAAAAGGTTTATAAGTATGGATGCGGCCTACTTTGTATACTGATACAAACGACGTGATCTTGAAATCGTTCATGTGGAGACATGCGAGTAGGGGCATCCTATGCAAAAGAGTTTTGCATACGACCAGACCACGAAATAGTCACTTTTTCTTTATAACGATCATTTACTGTTTATTTGAGATTATCCTTTGATCTGCATAAGTAAGAGTAGTTCATCAGCACTGCTCAATAAACTTTTCATTTTGGGGATAAGACCGGATAGATAGCTGAGGACATAGTCCTGCAAGATGGAATTCACTTCTGTCGTTTTAGGGTTAGCAGTGTTGGGATTGATGTCCTAATTCTCCCCAAGTCTCGTTGTTTTGTAAAGATATACATTGTTCAATGAATAAAATAAGTGTTATTTAATTCTGGCATTTACTCATATCCAATAAACAAAGCTCCTTAGTTATCTTATGTGAACTTAAGCATGTATATGTGATATACAGGTGGATCATGCCTTAAGTGATAACCTAAATAGGTCTATAGTATAAAGATTAAGGTGGGATACCTGATCCTGGTGACACTATGGATACGGCCCGCTTTGTAGAGGTTTGCAAGTGTTGTAAACTACTATAGATGGTAGATCCTCACCAATCATGTGGAGATGTGGAGCGGGGGTGTCCTATACAAAGAGTTTGTATAAGACCTAGACCACGAGATGACTAGACTCTGTATATAACGCCGTTGATACTAGAGACTTACATCTCACCTAAATGACCATAGGTGACATGACCTCAATCTTGAGTATTTTGGGAACTCCTACCTTTGAGGGCGGTCCTTTGATTAGTATGGGTGAGAGTGGCCAGATTACCAACTCAACATGCCTACCTTTTTTAGGATTTGTCTGATCTGGGAGCTGAGAACTCAATCCACAAGATGGAATTCACTCATTTCCCAAAGCAGGGATAAGTAGAGAGATTGCTCCCTTAAGGGCTGATTCTGGGGCTTGAACATAGTGGTCACAGCTTCTCTTTGGAAGAGAAGACTCAGTCATAGTAGGATTATGACTTATGTTCATTAGATGGATCAGTGGTACTTAAAGAGACAGATGTAACTACAGAGGCATAACGGTTATTGGCCTAGCTGTCTTACGAGCGATCTGTGAAGGGTTGTCGCACTGCTGATTGGTTAAGATGGACACATAATATATCTGTGGTAAGAAGAGTTCAGCCGTCGGTCTTTAGTGAAGTTCCTGACAGTTAACGGATGGTGGATCCCATGACTAAAGAGTTTAGTCAGTTATTCACGTACAGTTGAAGCTTCGAGCTACAGGTCCATGAGGTTCCTTTGGTAGCTCAATGGATTCAATTGACGATCAGTTCTTGGTGTTGATTTGAAATGTTCAAATTGACAATAGGTATTTTGATTATATATGATATAATCAGTATGATGTATGAAATACATCTAGTGGAGGATTGATTTAAATTCATGAGATTTACATTAAGTACCATGGAATAGAAAAAGAACTATGGTTTATATCTGTCTCTTATACACATCTAGATGTGTATAAGAGACAGATACAATATTAAAACTATAGGTTATAAATATAATATGATAAGTTGGTTATCATATTTATTTATAATTATTAATTATTGGATAATTAATTCTTTTTCTTTTAAATAACCAAAGTAGTGGGTGGTTATTGAATCATGGTAACCATAAGTTTAAAAGGAAAATGGTTTTCCTATTTTAAAAAGAGAGTATCACAAAAGATTGAAAAGGTTTTGAGTTTTCTCTTCGTGCAAAAGAAACTCACGAATTCGTCAAGTAAATTCGGATTTACTAAACGACAGTTGGGCGAGCTAAATGATCGTGCAGTATTTATTAAACGATCGTATAGTTTTGTTAGACGATCGCTGGCCTAATGTAAACGATCATATAGTGTCTGTAGGCGACAGACCGAGCTAAACGATCGCATAGCTTTTTCTAGACGATCACTATGAAACCTGGATTTCCATTTTCCCTATTTAAGCAGGTGGTTAAGGGAATTAACTAAGTGAAAGTTAAATCCTATGTTGAAGTGAAGGAAATTTTTAAGTGTTGAATAGATTTTCCTTGAGTAGTTTTGAGTTAAGCTTTAATTGATGAAATTTGGCTAAATGTAAGGTCAAAAGGACCTATGCATGAAGGGTTAGGAGATATTAACGTATAACTTGAGAAGGCAACCATGCGTTTGTAAGGTTGGACGCATGATTGGCCGAAGTATTGCCAAGAGGCATTGCCAAGAGTTGTCATGCGTTGGAAGCCAAGGAGAAAATGACTAAGTGTTGTGCCATGCGTTGGCCATTAGACTTTGAGAGGTTATTTGGGAGGTTAGTAGTGCATGCAGTAGAAAATGTCTTGAATAGATTAGAAAAATGCATGCGGCAGCCTTGGATTGTGTGGACATGGGCGCAAGGCGCTGGAGACACGTGCACGCATTGATCGAGTATGCGGCAGCCCAAGTTGCGCATCCAAGAGTGTTGGACGTTGGACGCGATGGATGCGGCATTGCTACGTGATGGCATGCGGTGATGTTGCACGATGGATGCGATGGTATGCGGTGATGGGGGTATACGTCGATGGTATACGGCAGCAACTATGCGTTGGCATCATGCGACGGTGCTATACGTTGTGCGGCCGAAGATATGCGTCGACGGTATACGGCAAGCACTATGTGTTGGTGTCACACGGTGATGTTATGCGTTGATGACATGCGGTGGTGGATGCGATGGATGCGGCGACCTTGCTAAGGTATGAGCTATGTGATGGAACGAGCTAAGGTGGACACATGGTGATTTTCATTGCGTTGTTAAGGCTTGCGGTAACAAGGTTCATGAGGTGGTTTGCGTTGGTCATAAGAGAAACGTTAGCAAGAACCTAGGTGATGGTGAGCTATGCCTTGAGGTTTTGAGTTGAGAACCAAGTCAACCCAAAGGTTGCTATGCATTGGTGATGTGCTATGCGTTTGACATCCGAGGTCATGTGGGCGTATAGTACAAGGCTAGTAGTATGCGTTGAAAGGGTGTTGGTCATTATCCTAGTTGAGCGCATGAGGCTAAGGTAAGTTATGCAAAAGAGAAGGATATACGGCCAAAGATGAGACTTACGAGCATCTACCATATGTGAACAAGTTGTGTCAATTAGATGCACAAGAAAAGATTGAATGGGCGCATGCGCCGATTGATGGTGTCCGGACATAGGAATGCTGCGGCAATTGGATGGGCGCATTTGTGGTTAGATGAACGCATATGAAGGATGAATGCATATGAAGGATTGATGCATATGAAGGATGTCATCCAGACATGTGGTTTGCTAGGAAGAAGACTTAGGCCTTAATAAAATGAGGTGGTTGCACGAGAAGACATGCAAAGTTGAGGGCTATCGGACATATGCTATCGGACAGAAAGGACAGAAAGGACAGAAAGTAGCATCAACTTGGGAAAAGAAGTTCTCCCAGAATACTCATGTGTTTGATGTGATTTCAAAGCCATTTAAAATCTAAAAGAGTCTAGTTTTTAGGGTAGGGCTGCCGGAGAAGAAGCTTCAATGAATCAAGCTGTAGAATGAGGACAAGACAGAGGGGTCAAGCTGTCGGGTAAGTTGGGCTAGTCTTGATATTTTGAAGATTTCAGCAAAATCATGAAGATTTATGAGCTAATATTTTGAGGTAATTTTCCTGGGACATTTTAGAGCATATTTGTAGAAGGAGTTAACTCGAGATAAAGCCTAGAACTATGAGTAGTCTGAGCGTAAAATTAAATATGAAATTTAGGGTTCAAAAGAGGAGCCCGGGGAGATCAAGGAACTTTTAAAAGAGATTCCTATTCTTACCGAGGTGAGTGGTACTTTCCTTTAAGTTTTAAAGCATATCTTTTAGAGTAAATTATATATGCTTATGTTATGAATGAGTATCTAGCATGAGAATGAGACTGTGATCGGGATGGTCAGGGGGTCAATAGACCTAGTTTCTGAGCCCTTAAGTAAAACCTCACGGGATGGTCAGGGGACTGAGAGGTCTAGTTCCTGAGCCTATGGGAGAACCTCGTATGGGATGGTCAGAGGGCCGACAGGCCTAGCTTCTGAGCCCATGCGTGGGGAGCTATGTGCATATAGGAGACATTGGGAACAAAAGGGAACTCAGCTGAGTAAGCATTCATGATTTGTATTAGTTAACTATCTACCGTGTGTGTAGGTAGACAACATACTCATTCTAAGTAGTTATCAGTACTATCTACCATGCGCGTAGATAGAGTTGAGACCAAACTCACTCAAGGCAAAAGTTTGAATGTAACCTCGTATCTATGATATGCTTGTTTTTATGAGTTGAATTAGACTCTAGAAGTTGCTTACCACTCACTAAGTTTTGTGAAGCTCATTCTTTTCTTTCATGTTTTTCTTCCCAGGTAGCGAAAGGTGAGGAGTTCCAGGGTGCTGCTAAGGTCAAGGTCTGCCACAAGCCACAATTACACTTCCAGAGGGTTTTACAGTTGTTGTTGTAAACGTTGTTGTTAATCTTAGAGTTGTATAAACATCATATTGTTGTAATATAAAATGGGCCTACATAATCAATTGTTGTTTGCCTTCTTGACTTAATCGGTTGATTGTTGAATTTGTTCATTGGTATCAGAGTTATTTTCGCAAGAGTTATGATGCAGTAAGTGTCAACAAAAAGGTTGATAACTGTTGCAGTCATTTTCTTTCTTAGGCTCAGAGGGTAGTCTGAGACGGGGTGTGACATTCGCTTAGCTTTATCTAAATGATTGGGCATCGACCTATACGATAGGTCTCCGTCATCTCCCACTTGCCCAATCGTGTACGCGATCGGTGTTTCCTTCTTCGTCTGCCTCATACCAAGTTCGAACAGAGCTCACCCTCTGGATTCTCACACCAAGAATACCAAAGTCACCTTCTTGGTGGTGTCAGACTCAACTCGACACTGTCGAGGTTTTCTGGAGGTCGTTCGTGGTGCTGTGGAGGTCGTTCGTGTTGCGGAGGAGTTCGTGACCGAGGAGATCGTTGAGGACGAGCGCGAAGTGTTCGTGCTGTGTTCGTTGCTGTGTTGCGGTCGTGTAGATCGAGCGTTCGTGTTTGCTGTTGTTTGAGTGATCAAAGTGTGCAACGGAGCATGGAGACGCTTCTGCCATTGTGCATAGAGTTTGATCTCTTTATGCATTTGTATTGTTCATGCTATAATTTCTGCATTTGAATTGTATAACCGCTTGTTAGAAGTCGACTGTAAATGTATTGTTCATTTATGATTGTAATTTGGAATTATCTTGCTTCCGCTGCTCAAGGAAATCTCGCTTCCGATTTCCTTCAAGCAAATAGGTTATTCCCTTAAGTATTGATTCCTGGTCTTGAACAAAGAGACCCCACCCTCTCATAGTCGAGAGGGACATAGTTTATAAGTTGAACTATAAACCAATTGTTTAATAGATGATCAATGGGAACTTAAGGAGCAATATGTATTTACAGGGGCAAAACGAGAATTTTGACCCAAATGTAAATATGAACGACCTATGAAGGATCGACTTACTGATTATGGTTAAATCGAGTGGACAGAAATATATCTACAATGAGGAAAGTGCAACCATCAAGTTATAGTGGTATGTCTCCGTGGTTAACAAATATTGATTAACTCGGATTAAAAAGTTTAACCAATTAATCTCAAATCATTGGAGTTCATGATCTATAGGTCCATAAGGTCCCTCTACTAGCTCGTAAAACATTACATCTTGGATTATAAAATTGAGCAAATTTGAAGTGTTCAAATTCGAAATTAGGGTTTTGAATTTGAAATGTTCAAATTCAATTTTAGGGTTTGGATAATTATATTCGATATAATTAACATTTAAATTTATCGAAATTAAACATAAACTGGAGAGTTTAAAATATTTAAATATTGATTACATGAATAGGATCCATGTTTAAATTAGATATTTTATTAATTTAATATTTGATATTAAATTATTATTATTTAATTAATTAATTAAATTTGTTTAATTATTTATTTTAATTTCAAATTTAATCAATTAAGTTTTAGAAATTAAGTTTATTATTTAAATTAATTTCAACTTTAAATAAAATTTTAATTTTAATTTAGTAAGTAGAATTATCCCAATTTTAGAATTGTTAGTGTCAATTGGCTGAATGTATGAGTGTTTGCATGCTTAAACTTGTTAAATACTTCATCTTTTAGAATTATGAAGTTCATGCAATTGAAAATTTGTGAAATTTCTGTAAAAAAAATCCTTTTACTCTCAAACCCTCTCAAACCTTTTCAATTCCAACTCAATTGAGAGTTTTCATCACTTAGTCCAAAGTAGAGGATAGTAGAGAAAACTCTCTTGATAATCTACTAGAGTTTCGGAGATCCAATTCGTAGAATTCAGCAAGGATGTGAAGTGATTCTACAAAGGTATACTTTTATGAAACCCTCTTTTGTAAAACTGTTTTAGCATGCTTTTGTAACTTAAATTAAGTACAATTAGAGTGTTTAATGATTCTGTTGTTTATCCTATCAATTCAAATATGAATACTCTCATATTATAATGTTCAAATTTAAATCTAATTTAAATTAACTTTATATTGTAATGTATCTTATATATAATTCTAATTGTATCATGTACAGTTAATTTGCTCGATTAATTTGAACATTTCAAATTCTTTCAATACTTAATATCCTAGTTTAGCCCATTGTGAACTAGGAGAGAGACTTAATGGACTTACAGTTATAAGCTCAAATGATTCAAGATTAATTAATTAAACTCTTTAATTAAAATAATCAACATTTATTTGCTATGAGGCACTCCACTAAGGACCCATAGATGCACTCCTATGAACTATGATATATTTGTGTATCCATTGAATTAACCATATTTTGTAAGTCAACCCCTCACAAATTGTTCGTTTTTACAGTTGGATCAAATTACTATTTTACCCTTGTAGTTACCTACCTTAAGTACCACGGATCCTCTAATGAACAATTCTTTTTTATGGTCCAAATATAAACAAAGTTCCTCTTAGGCCAGAGTGAGACATCATTGTTCAAGTCCTGGAGTCAATTTCATCTATAGTTCCCAAAATGGTAGGCATATTGAGTCGGCAGCTAAAAACACTCTCACCCATACAAATCAAAGAACGATCCTTATGAGCATGAGTTCATAACTCATTTAGGATTGAGATCGAGTTACATAGTTATCATTTGAAATATAATTCTCTTAAATTAACGGTGTTACAAAGAAAGATTATATTTCATGGTTCGATCTTATACAAGTTTACTGTATAGGATACCTCCACTTGCAATTGTTTGTAACACTTACAATTGTTGTAATATTTACAAAGTAAATTATATCCATAGTGTTACTAGGATAAAGTACCCAACATTATCCATATACTATATACCTTTCATGTTATTCCTTAAACACAATCAAGTTATATGTCAATTACATAATGTTCAAGTTACATTAAGTAACATCGGATCTTAGTTTATTGGATTTTTTATTATGCAAATAATAAAATACTTTATTAATTAAATAAACACTTTATTTATTTATTAATAATTTGTTTACAAATTTACATAGACTACGAGATTTAGGATATAAACTCTATCAATAACTATATTTTTATTCAATCGTTTTATTAGAACAAAATAAAGGTTCCTTTTCACGATGTATACCCATTTGTGTTGTATAGGTTTAAGGATAAGAAATTAAATAAAATGTTCAACATTGATCTCAATAATTAAAAAATCAAGCCTAAAGTGTATTGTGAATTTAATTTATACACTAATGTTAATTTTTTAGGCTCCAAGATATTTCTTTAACAAAGAAAAATTGTCATATAATTACCATCAATACAATCAAAATGTATAGATTTTGTTGTTTTTACTCTATATTATAAATGACAATAATGAGAATAACATACAAATAATTTCTAAACAAACATTCGTCTATGCACACACTGTCAATTGGTTGAATCACTAAGAAACTTAAATTCAAAACATAAAATTGAAATTTCAAACCATAAACCCTATTGAATGAAAATATGGTTATTCTTTAATTTAATTTAATTATAATCGAAATGTATGCA
This sequence comes from Benincasa hispida, assembly GCF_009727055.1. NCBI lineage: Eukaryota > Viridiplantae > Streptophyta > Magnoliopsida > Cucurbitales > Cucurbitaceae > Benincasa > Benincasa hispida. Next base: position 60,832,904 of record NC_052358.1, on the reverse strand, counting down.
CTGATTGATGCACCATTGTTGGAGCTTTGTTTCTTCAATATATATTTGATTGTTGTGCATGAGAGAACGAGAGGGTATGAGACAATTAATAAATTTATCTTTAGATGTTGCTGAAGAAAAAATAAATTTGAGAGAGGTTTGAGAGAGATTTTGGAAATATTTGTTTGAGCCAAGAGATGGTGAAAATATATGGGAAGTTAAGATTTATAACTCAAAGAAGATTATTAAAAAAAAAATGTTTTACAAATAGTTTTGGAGTACCTTTTCTTTTCAAATAGTTTTTTAAACAGTTTAGGGCCTGTTTAAGGTGTTGAGATGATATAAGTTGTGAAGAGTTTTGATGTCTGTGTTTGTGGTGCAAAATTGTGTTGTCGAGTTCATATGTCTGTGTTTGGGTGTACAGAGTTGTTATGTCTGAGTTGATATGTCTGTGTTTGGATATACAGAGTTTATATGTCATTATATGGTTCAGTTTTTTACTCTAAAATAATTTGCCTGTATGAACGTTGTTTTTAATCTTATAATTCAATTATTGTATCAATTCAGTTTTTAGTATTCAATTATTATCTTTTAAATAATTATTTATTATTGTTGTTTAAAAAAACTCAGTCAAAATTTAAGATTAATCGTAAATAGTCAACGAAATACCAACATTTAAAAATACAAAATTTAATTTTAAGCCAGAGATAAACATACCAACTTTTTTTCTAAAACATTTTTCCACTTTTTAATACATACATACATACATACATACATACACACATAAATACATACATATGTATGTATTTATGTGTGTATGTATATATATAATTTTCAATCATGATTTGAATTTTGAAAAGAGTGTTCAAAAGTAAGACAAATAAAAAATAAAAATAAACGAGTGAAAGTAATATTTATAAATTTAATTTTTAAAAATCATCGAAAACTAAAAGGTAATAAATGATCAGTTAAATATTTTAGCGAGACATTTAAAAAAAACGTTTTGCTTCAGTTTGATTTTAGGGATTTCGTTAAGACTTTTCTCATATATATTCACGGATGAATTTTCTATTGAGGTTTTATGATGGGTTTTTTTAATATTGATGTTGTATAAAAGAGTTTTTTTTTTTGAGAAATTGTGTATAAAGATTTAATCCAAACTATTGTGATCTTTTAATGGGTATTATATAGATAAATAATTGGTATACTAAGAAAATAAAAATGAAAACTTGAATGACATAATTTATAGATAATAAATTATTAATATACTCTATCACAAGATACTGGAGGAAAAAACGATGTATGAAAATTGAAAGTAAAAAATGGGTGCATAGAACTAGATTGAAATACCATGGTTTATTAATAAAATGGATATCGTGGAAAAAGAATTACATCCGAAGTATAATGAAATAAACTCAAGAAAAGAATAAAGAAATAAAAACGTAAGTGAGCCATAGGAAGGGAGGAGAGAGTGACGATCGGGTATGAGAAGAAGAAACATAGGAAGTTGGGGTAGATAAGTTGAGAGAGTTGTTAAATGAGGGTTACTGTGCACATGTTAAGTAAGTGAAAGGGGGAGATGATATATGTAGGTCAAACAACAATATAGGGACTATATCATCTCCTCACATAAGATATTGGGCCCCCAAACAGGTCCTTAAATTTATACTTAATCTTATCTTTGTAAAACATCATCTATCTAGGAATACAATATACTATTAAAATTAAAAAAAAGTAAAACAACAGGCTATGAAAAGATAATAAATGAAACAACATACAAATATATATACGCACACATACATATAGTACACGAGAGGGTACGAGGAATTTAAACTTCAAGAATGACTACATGTCAATTTTTCTTTTTGTTCTTGATCGTCGTCTCTCTTCTTAATTTACTAATAGAAATAGTTATAGTTTATTTATTCTGTAGAACTTTTTTTAGTTTAAAAAAAATCAATATTTTTATGGATGGTTACATCTCTAAGACGTAGAAAATTTGTTAAAACAGAAAGGACTAAATTTAAAATGTTGAAATCATTCCAATAAGTTAAAAAAAAATAAAAAATACTCAAATATTAGAGACATATATTTTAACTGTTCTTTTAAAAAAAAATCAAAAAAAATTTAGGATAAATATCAATTTTACCTCTAAACTTAGAGGTTATATAAACTAAAAACTCTAAGTTAATAATTGTATCACTTTAAATCCTAAAGTTTCGTGATTGTATCAATTTACACCTCCACGAGATTTCATTCAACTAATATTTTTTTTGAAACTTATGATTTGGGTCAATTACATTCTCAAATGTTCATGTATTTATTCTCAAATATGTGTAGAATTTTTAAAATTTAATTTTACAACATAGACGACTTGATTAAATGCATGGACTTCTTAAATAAAATTCTGATCAAGAATTTAAATTTATTGATTTTAAAAATTTAAGAGTTTGATAGATATATAAGTTTGAGATGAAGTTTTTCCAAAGATAATTTAATAGATAGTATAAACTATTACATTTATAAAATTTTACAGTTTATACCAATCCTAAAATTGAGGAGGGTGTAAATTGATATTTTGTCACACTTATGTTATGAGGATGTCTAAAATTATCCCAAGTAATCTTTAAAAGTAATTACATTGAATGAAATATCAACAAAATATTAAAAAAAAATTAAAAATTAGAAATATTGATAAAAGATAAAACACTAGTGGGTAGAAAACTCAAATAAGAACATAAACCCTAGACCCAACACTTCTTCTTCTCTATTTCAGTATTGCATTGCTCCCCTCGCTCCCTGCGGCAGACATAGCCAAATCTGCAACCATATTTGAGTTCTTTCTTCTTCCCTTCTCTCTCTCCATCGCTGCCATTATCGGTCGCCGGTACACCTCCGCACTCAATTTTCTTTCTCCTCCTCTTATCCCCCTCTCTACTGCTGCAAAACTCCATCTCTGGGTCCGTGTCAAGGTTTTCTTGCAGCAATAAAAGATGCCCAAGTCGAAGCGTGATAGACCAGGTTTGTTTTAATCCGCTTTTTGCACATATCTATGCATTGTTTCCTGCTGCAAGAAGTTGAATCTGTCGCGTTATTTTGTGTTTTTGCTGTTCTGTTTATCTTGCTTGTTTTCCATATTAAAAGAAATAGATTTTAGCTTCTCTGGTCATTATTGAGATATCAATGTTGTTAAACAGAACCCAAATAACAGTAAACCTTGGAGAACTTAATGACTTGCTTTCTAAATGTTGTTCTTTTAATTCAAGGTTCTTGTTGAATATGGGTTACATGGTTAGTTATATTATGGGTTAATTTGTATGAGGCAGTTTAAGAAGTTAAATGACTTGTGGTGGTAGTATTCAGTGTCAAACTTGTGTGGTTCTTAACTTACAAAGAAAGAGGAAAAATATGAACATTTAGTCTGTTGGAGCTTAGTGTTTTTGACTAATTGTTCCGTGGGATAAATGCAGTTACTTTATCAAAAACCAAGAAGAAAGGAAGGGAACACAAGAAATCAATGGTGGAGCTGATCAGGCAGGCTGTGGAAAATTACAACTCAATTTTTGTTTTCACTGTTGAGAACATGAGAAACCTCAAGTTTAAGGAACTCAGGGAGCAACTGAAGTCATCTAGCAGGCAAGTTGTATTTCCTGACTTCTCTATTATTTATTTGCTGCATCATTTCAATTATTGATTAGTGATGAGAATGAAATTCCTTTATATTGTTTGGTTGGCTTCTGGTTAGTATGGGGAAAGATGTAAATAATGAATAGCATGTTTTAGAACTCAAAAGAAAGATGAATAGCATGTCTTAGGAGAAAAGATGAGAACATGTGGTTGCCTTAATGACTGAAAACAACAATTTTAGTAGGTTGTGGTAACAGCAATTGTTTCCATGATTACATATTAACCTTCTCTCCTTGTTTTAAAAAGATTCACCTCGAAAAGGAGGTTACAACCTTTGGCTGCAGCCTGCTGCTTGTGTACATGTGTCTTAACATGTCCTCCATTCTTCATCCTCTTTAAGGCATCAATGTTATTGAAATTGTATTACTCAACTTTGGAAATATATTTAGTTGTACATATTGTATTATGCCTCTGCTGCTCGTTGACTTTTTTAAAGTGTAGAAATGTTTAATGAGGATAATTGGTAAATAATCGGGATATTATGTTTGTGAAACCCATTTAATGCAATTTTTGAACTGCTGCTGAGTGGCATTTTGAGATGTCATGCATGACCTTTCTATTTCTCTAATGAATTGATGTGAACTGACCTGACCTGACCAAGACTGAGTTGTTTATGTGGGTTCCCAAATTGACTGTTTCCCCCAATGGATAGATTGTTTTTTGGAGCAAATAAAGTCATGCAAGTTTCTCTCGGTCGAAGTGCTTCTAATGAGATTCGACCAGGCCTTCACAAGGTTTCCAAGGTGAATCTCTTTTTTCTCATTGCATATACTTCAAATGTTCTTTTTCTGTAGACTTTAGGAAGTAACGTTCACTCTTCTATTTTTCAGCTTCTGCATGGAAATACTGGACTTTGTTTCACAAACTTACCAAAAGAAGAGGTTGAGAGGTAAACCAGACATGCACTACTTTTAAGTTTTCACATTGACAAACTCTGCTAAAAGTTATAAATTGTTAAGTTGCTATTTCCAATTTAATTAACTATGCCTTCTGTTTTAGTTTAGCAATTGAAGGATCGGATAAATTGTGCTCAATAAATTTCCATATCTGGGAATACAAAATTCTGAAATTTTAGTTTGAAAAAGGCATGTTAAAAATGAAAATTTTGTCAATTATCATAGGTTGGCCTAGTGGTAAAAAGGAGACATAGTCTCAATAAATGGCTAGGATGTCAAGGGTTCAATCCGTGGTGGCCACCTACCTAGAAATTAATTTCCTACTTGTTTTCTTGACACTCAAATGTTGTAGGGTTAGTCAGGTTGACTCGTGAGATTAGTTTAGGTGCAAGAAAGCTGGCTTGGACACTCACGGATATTAAAAAAAATGAAAAATTTGCCCCAAAAAAAATCCAACTTTGTATTACATGGTTAGCATTTCAATTCTGTAAGAAGGGACTTTAAGATTAAATTGCTTAAAAGAAAATGCTCGGTATTTTCTTTGTTTTACATTAATGATTGATGTAATTTTTAATGTTTTGTTATGCAGGTTATTTAACGAGTATGTAGATTATGATTATGCAAGGACTGGAAGTGCAGCCACAGAAAAGGTTTGTGCCCCTTTGAACACATGACATTTATTGAGTTTTCTTTTGTAATAAACTGATTTTTATTTGTCATGGTTCTAAATCTGATTGCACTTTTTGAATGTGGTGATTCAACAAAAAGTTCTAGTATCATTTTATATAATCTGTGTTATGATATGTATGAACTTGGTGGTTGGTTGCTTTGTTGATGTTTAATGATATCAGGTTGAGCTCAAGGAAGGTCCTCTGGAGCAGTTTAGCCATGAGATGGAGCCTTCTCTACGGAAGCTTGGGTTGCCTGTCCGTTTGAATAAGGGTCAGTAAATACACACTTTGTGCCTGCAAGCCCTACTTATAGTAAAAAGTTTGTTGGTTATAAATCAGAATTCTTCGTGGAACAGGTGTGGTGGAGCTTGTATCAGACTTTGTTGTATGCGAGGAGGGCAAGTCTCTATCACCGGAGTCAGCCGGCATACTGGTTTGCATCATTTTGTGGCCTGCTCTTTCCTTAAACATATATTGAATTTGACTCACTTGTTTGATAGAATCAACAACTTTTATTGAGAAAAAAAATAAAAGAATACAAGGGCATACAAAAAAAAAAAAGTCCACAAAAAGCTAACCTAGGGAATAATTACAAAATAACTTTGCAACTGAAGCCCAAAACTAAACATGAAACCTCACTAGAGTCTTCCAAATGAGGTTCAATAGATTTGTTCTGGTAGTAGGGTTTTTGTCACTTCCCACTCCCATCTCAAATTAAGGGTGTGTTTGGAATAAGTACGATGAGGAAAACATTCTTTTTATAGGCTTTTTTTTATATTGCCATCGAGAGAACTGAGTGTCTATTAAAGAGAACCGGGTTGTTCAGTGTGGGCATAGAACAAATTGTCGATTCCTTCCTCTTGTTTTTGTTCTGCAAGTTTGATATTTTATCAAGCAATTTGCAGTTCCGGAGAGAAAGGACTTTTATTTGTTTCTTCTTTTCTGAAGACGGTAGGCTGTTTATGACCTTACTTGAATAAAATTTCTTTTATTGTTCTATGGGTTGTACATTTGTGTGATAGGTTGTTCGGTAAGAAGGATTTGATAACAAATAACTTTGATATTTGTTTCTATATCCCTAGAAGTAATTGTCTGGGGTCATCATTTTTAGGTACCGCTCCATAAGCCAGACATTTTATTTCCAAACAATGAAAATTTAGTCTAAAATGTTAACTGAAACCCGATATCGGTTGACTTAGTTGAAATATGAGACTAAGGGACATTATATTTTGACATTGTCGTTTGAATGATGATTGAGATGTTTGGTTTGGTATGATTTGATTTGGTTGCAGCGTGCGTTGGGGATAAGGATGGCAACTTTTCGGCTGCATTTGGTCTGCAGATGGAGCCCCGGTGACTTTGAACTTTACATTGATGGACCAGATAATTCTGACGTTGAATCTGCCTAAATCTCTCCAACATATAGGAATCCCCATTATTATTTACCAAATTAGGATAATATATATGAAAGCAATGCAATGCCTCTCCATGGGATTCAATGCCATAAAATATATATGATTGGGATTCCAACTTCATCCTTCTGATTTTGGTTTGTTTTTTAAATTACTGTAGAAATATTAGTCTACTACCAAATATTGCTCTTTTAAGTGTTCTCTAGTTCAACAACTCAAAGAAATCATCATTTTTTTTTTTTTTGTGTGTTTAGTGAGATAGTCAACTGGTACGGTGATGTGGTAGATTTTGAATAGTATTATTAATCCAGTCATTGGGCTTGGCTTTACTTCCTTTGGACATGATATTCTTGATCGAATTCTAACCAGTGAAATTGAAAGACTCACTAAGAATGGTTGAACAAAAATTTTTTATATTGAAATTGCAAAGTTACTGGTTTGCACATATGATTTGAAGTTGATTTTTTCCCCCTTTCGGAGATGGAATGGGGGAGTCCCTTTAGGAGGTCGTGTAAGCTAAGTTTATTTTGACAAATTATTTATTTATTTATTAATTTCAAAGATTTAATTTGTATCCTTTTAATCATTTTAGTTTCTTATTTAGTTTTGGAAATATCGAAATGGTTAATGTGTATTTATGAAAGATACAAAAAAATGTTGTTGCTAAGAAAATATAAAAATTATTGGGGCAAATTGTAAAAAATACTGTTGATGGTGGTAGTTGTATTTATACATTTAAACTTTAAATTTTGAGTGAACTTTCCTTCAAATATACATAATTGTATAAATGTAACATTTGTACAAGTGTAAGCGTTCGATTTTTGCCAATTGTGGATCTAATTATAAAATCATTGTAAGATTGAAGGTCCAACATTAATATTTATAGAAGTTTAGAGGTCTAAGTTTTAGAATAGAAAGTTTAAGGGTATAATTGCAATTACTACATACTTGTGTGGTTTTTGCAATTTGTCCAAAATATTGATTAATCCTTAATATTGATATTAAATACTCCAACCTACAAATACATTATTTTAATCCTTGGTTGCAATTGAATGTACAATCTTGTTTTATTTGAGAATTTTAGATACTACTTTAGTTTTTATACTTTTGGTTTGGTTTATTTTGGTATTTATATTTTAAAGATGCTCATATCGGTCCGTGTATTTTTAACTTTAGTTAAGTTTGGTTCTTATAGAAAAGTGACCATTTTGGTCCTTTTGTTTTCAATTTTAAAGGATAAAAATGACAACTTTTTGAAAATTCAAGGACCAAAATGAACCAAAGTTGAAAATATAATATAAGAATCGGAATGAAGTTTTTAAAGTATAAAGACATTGTTGGAGGAGAAATTTCGGACTAATCACGGATTGCCAAGTCATTTATTAAATTAACGACGAAATGTCCAAAATTTGGGACTAGTTAAGAGTCAACGCGGGTCCCAAATTGGAATTGAAGATGGATTCTAATGACGTCATGAACGTTGGGTTGAGTAAAATTAATTTCGTCCAATTTGACATTATAATTTGGGCGTTGCTCCAATTACGCCTAAATATCGGCTTAATTTGGGCCTAAAATGCTAAAATGGGCCCAAATCTAATTAATAAGGCCCAAGTCCAATTAATAGGGACCAAAGGTCAGGCCCAAGTCCAATTAATAAGGCCCAAAAGGTCAGACCTAAGTCCATGAGGCACATCAGAGAGCTCTAAAAATAGAAGAACTCTTCTCATTCCAAGGGTTAGTAATTCTACATTTAGAGAGCCTAGAGAGAATTCATCAAAAGACTCTCAAGACTCCTGAAACTGCACTCCTAGAAAACAGAAGACCCTTAAAGACACGAACATTCTTCCAAGACTTCTACTTCAAGAACATTCGGTGTTTTTCTTCTTCAAATCAAGCACATCCACCCAACCGAGAAAGAATCAGAGGATCAAGTACTAGAGATCGAACCATATCGCATCAAGTCAACCTTGACATCAACATCAACTCAAGTTCAACTCCACGAAAACGTTTCTCCGGAAACCTCGTGTGAACAAATTGGCACGCCCAGTGCGACCTTTCTACCTCCCATCTTTCTCTCAGCATCCAAACAAGACAAATGACACCAAAGAAGATGGCATCCAGAGTTTTCTCCACAAACAGCTCTTACACGAGATCTGTCACCCGCAATCGCTCAAGGGAAGTTACGTAGAAGCAAGACCAATCGTGGTAATTTCCACCGTCGCCTCAGAGCCTATCTTATGCGTGCCCAGACCGTCGTTTTGAGCTCTGGCTTTCCTGCCAATTAAAGGTGTGGACAAGGGGAAGTAGCAAGGGCGAAGGTGCAAGTCCGCGAGTTTCTAATACAGAGAACAGTGATTAAATGTGAGGAGTGACAAGCCCAGCATGAAGAGTAAGTGACCTATAGATACTGTTCAATGCCCTGGTCACGTGAGTCGAGCTTATCAAGGAGCTATCACTGCAATTGGTTATGCCAGACGTTGGAGAAAGTTCGGAAGCTAGCAGCGTTTTATCGCCCAAAGTTCCAGCAATTCGACGAAAAGGGCAACCTAAAGCAACACATCGTCCACTTTGTAGAAACATGCGAGAATACCGCAACAAAGGGAGATCTACTAGTCAAGCAGTTCGTTAGAACCCTCAAAGGAAACGCTTTTGACTGGTACACAGACTTAGAACCTGAGGTGATCGACGGTTGGGAGTAACTTGAAAGAGAATTCTTGAATTGCTTCTACAGCACTAGATGCACCGTCAAGATGATGGAACTGACAAAAGCCAAGAAATGGAAAAGGGAGCTGATCATCGACTACATCAACCGATGGAGGCTCTGAGTCTGAACTATAAAGACCGACTTACCGAATTATTTGTTGTGGAAATGTGCATGCAGGGTATGCACTGGGAACTCCTCTATATCCTACAGGGAATAAAGCCCCATACCTTTGAAGAATTGGCGACTCGCACCCACGACATGGAGCTAAGTGTCGCCAATAGGGGAACGAAGGATTTTCTAATCCACGAACTGAAGAAAGATAAGAAGGAAGTGAAGGGCACCGAGAAGATTGTGAAGGGCGCCAAGAAGATTGTGAAGGGCTCCATAAAGGAATCAATGATCGTTAATACGACCCATTGAAGTTTTCCTCAAAAGGAAAAGAGAAGAAGATGGAAAAGAAAGACGAAGGGGGAGAAAGACGTCGTCTAACTCTGAAGGAGCGGCAGGAAAAAGTCTACCCATTCCCTGACTCCGACGTTGCGGATATGCTTGAGCAACTGCTGGAGAATCACCTTATCTAGCTACCGGAATGTAAACAACCGAAACAAGCCGACAAAGTGGACGACCTCAATTACTGCAAGTATCATAGGGTCGTTAGCCACTCAGTTGAAAAAAGTTTTGTATTGAAGGAGTTGATCCTCAAGTTGGCCCGTGAGAGAAAAATAGAGTTGGATATAGACGAAGTGGTCCAAACAAATCATGTCGCGGTGACAATAACTCCAAGCGTGTTGGCACCAATCATACATTATGAAGAAAGTGAGAGTTTGGTCCAGTTTGGGACCTTCGAACCTGTGGTTGTGCGGTTTCAACGGGAGGTCCAAGCCACAGATCCTCAAAATAGAGGAGAGCGTGTTGATAATGGCGATAATGAAGGTTGGATCCTTGTGACATGTCGTAAGAAGAAAAGATTGAACTCTACCCAAAAAGAGTCACACTCTTATCAAAGTTACAGAAGAGGGAGCAAAACACATAAAAGGAATGGAAGAAATAAGGCCTGGAGGCCCAAGGCTATTGACGAGGGAGACGAGGATGTTCCTCACCGCAGGCGACAGGTGACATTGACAGATTTTCTCCCGAAGAACTTCTACGATTGGGGTTTAGAAGAGACGCCAAAGGCTGCTATATGTCATGCTATCAGTACTGTGGAAGACAAAGATACCCTCCCATGCCCATTAAAATCGATAGAAGAGCCAAAGGGCTTATCATCATTTAGCATAGACGACCTGCTTTCACTCTCGCAAGAAGCCAAGATGACCCTCATTGAGGCATCGTTGGAATCCAACGCATCTGGTGTATCGATCTCTGCAACACATGTGTATGCCTCGCGTTGTACATCCATAGGCTTCTCAGACAAAGATCTACTACGGGGATCTAAATTTCATAATAGGCCCTTTTACGTCTCCGGATACATTCGAGAGTAGAGAGTGGGTCGAATCCTCATCGATAACGGATCCGCCGTCAATATAATGCCTAAGACGACTATGAAACAGCTGGGCATACTCATGGAAGAGCTATCAAACAACAAATTAGTAATTCAGGGTTTCAATCAAGGTAGCCAAAGGGCGATAGACATGATATGCTTAGAGCTCCTCATTGACGATCTGAAGGCCGATGCGTTGTTTCATGTGATAGACTCGAAGACCACCTACAGGCTGCTATTAGGGTACCCTTGGATTCACGGGAATTGTGTGATTACATTAACACTGCATCAGTGTTTCAAGTTCTACCAGGATGGGATTAAGAAAGTTGAAGTAGACTCTAATCCGTTTTCTGAGGCTGAATCCCACTTTGTAGATGCGAAATTTTGCCTAAAGAGCGAGAATTCTAGTGAAACAATATTCTAATCAGAGACCTCAATCTTCGGCAAAAAAAGCAGGTGGATCCCGGTCAAGGTCGCCAATAGACACAGAGAAAGGGATGGGTAGCAACGTACAAGCCTCCAGCCCAAAAGAGAGTGGAACATCCCCCAGTGTTGGAGAGACACCCATGGTGAGGGATAAAAAAGCCTCAAAGCCTTCGATTCTACGCAATGTCCCTTTGCTGAGACGGAAAAATGGTGAGTCACCTTTTACGGAATGCTCAAAAAGTTTGCAGGTTGGTGACATAGAAATTCTAAATGAGAGTTTTGTCACACCTCTCACGCCAATAACGAAGCAGGAAGTCCGCAAGCCGGAGACGGAAGTGACAGAGTTAAATCTGCCCAAGAAGCGAACTAAAGACGGATTCGATCCTAAAGCTTACAAGTTGTTGGCGAAGGCGGGTTATGACTTCACAACTCACACTGAGTTCAAGAGATTGAAGAATTATGATCAACCCCGACTCTCATCGACCCAAAAGAAGCTTTTGCAAAAGGGACACACTATACGTATATCAAGGGCGGGACTCGGATATGAATCGTCAGAGCCAATCCACATAATCAGAAAGGCGAAGGGGGAAGTGGCCAACAACAATCATATCACTGTAGAAAAAGTCGATGATACAGGGGAAAAGGAGGGAAAAGATAAAAGAACCTCAGCCTTTGACTGTATTAGACCGTCTGCCATACGCGCCTTGGTCTTCGAGAGATTGAGCATGACAAAAGCAGAAAGGGGAAGTCCACATATGATTCCCGGAGCTACTCGACGCTTAGTCTTTCAAAGGTTGACTCTGTCAAATGAAGAAAAGGAGGAAATCATCTGTTAACCACAGGTGGTGGCGCGACCGTCAGCCTTTAAGAGACTAGGTGCAGTTCCAAAGGAAAGCAAAGGAAAACCTTGCACTCCCGTTTTTGATCGCCTGAAGCACAAGAGGGTTGAAGATCCCCTTGATGAATATGTCTCTTGTGAGACAAAGGGGAAGGCCCCGAAGTGACTATAAGAAAGAGGGGGCCGATACCCTGAGCGTCAATTTAACGACGCTTCGACCTTAAAGACGCTGAAAGGCCATCGAACAAGAAGCCATCGGGAGAGGCAAGAAGTGATGGAGAAATCCGTAGTACCGTCCTCTCACGCATGAAGAGAAAGACCTTCGTTACTTTAAACACAAGTGAGGGCTTGCTCAAAGTAAAGAGGCGCGACGTTGTTCTCACCATTCCTCAAAATGGAAATTTAGAGCAGGAGGAAGGCGAAACTTCGTGCCACTACATCACCATCTTAGAAGAATCTGAAGAAAGTATGTCCGAGGAAGAAGTGGAGGACGTTCCACAAGGTCTAGAGAACGGTGGTCAATCCACGGTGGACGAGCTAAAAGAGGCACATCTGGGTACAACAGAGGAGTCGCGTCCGACTTTCATCAATGTGTCCCTCTTGGAAGGGGAAGAGGGCGAATACATGAGTTTGCTCACCAAATACAGGGATGTTTTCGCTTGGTCATACGAAGAGTGTTGGAATTGATGCCCTAAAGTCTTGTGTCCAATAGTTTGTAAATAGTTTGTACGAACGCTTGTGTTGTATAATATATGATATTTACTTCACATCTTGTATTTTGCTCAGTTACTTGTTTTATTTGCTTTACCACAAACTAATAAACATAAAATCCTTGGTTATCTGTATGTGACTCAAGCATGTATGTGGTGATATACAAGTGGATCATGTCTTGAGTGATAACCAAAATAGTCTGTAGTATATGGATATAGAAGGGAAACCTTATCTTGGTAACGCTACGGATGCGGCCCGCTTTGTGGAATGATCACAAGTGTTGTGACTTGTCACAGATGGTCTGATCCGGATCATTCGTGTTGGGGACATGCGAGCGAGAGCATTCTATACAAAGAGTTTGTATAAGACCTGACCACAAAGTGTTAACGTCTCGTTATATAACACCGTTCATGATAAAGACTTCACTTAACTAGGATGACCATAGGTAACATGACCTCAATCCTGAGTGAGTTGAGAACTCCTGCCATTGAGGGTGGTCCTTTGATTTGTATGGGTGCGAGAGGCCAGGTCGTCGATTCAAACCTACCATTTTGGGGATTCGTCTGATTTGGGAGCTGGGAACTCAGCTACACAAGATGGAATTCACTTCTTCCCTGAGACAGGGGTAAGTAGATAGATAGCTCCCTTAAGGGCTGATTCCGGGGCTTGAACGATGTGGCGCCACACACATTCTCTTGGCCCGAGAGGTGTTCACACATAGTTGGACTATGTTATATTGTTCATTAGAGGAATCAGTGGTACTTAAAGAGTGAGATGTAATTACAGGGGCAAAACGGTAATTTGGTCCAACTATACTTACGAGCATCTATGAAGGGTCATCGTACTCATGATTGGTTATATCCAATGAACATAGAAATATATATGTGGTAAGAAGAGTTCAGCTGTTGGTCTTTAGTGGAATGCTTGACAGTTAGCGAATGGTGGATCTCGTGGCTAAAGAGTTTAGTCGGCTATTCACGGACCGTTGGAGCTTCGAGCCATAGGTCCATTAGGTATTTTGGATAGCTTGGATAAAGTCGAGAACCAGTGTTTGGGTTAATTTGAAATCTTCAAATTGACAAGAGGAAGTTCGATTATATATGATATAATTGGACTGGTTAATTCTATATGATATAATTGGCTAAATGTATGAGATACATTATTTTGTAGGAAATTAGATATAAATATGATTTATATCAAGTAAAGGATAAAATACTATAGTAGATATGTGATATCAAACTATTGGTTAAAAATATAATATGATTATATTTATTATTAATTAATTGGTTAATTATATGATAATTAATCCAAAAATCACGTTTAGACGTGGGTTAGTGGGAATGAGTCGATTATTGTAACCGATGAATTAAAATGAAAATTGTTTTCATTTTTTGAATCGTTCAATCGTCGTCCAAAAGAAATTAGAGAGATCGCGCTGGTGAAAACTAAACGATCGCTTAAGCATTTCGAGAGCCTATAAGATAGCTCCTCTCCGCCTAGACGATCGTCCACATCGCGCCTAAGCGGATCGCACATTTATTCCTACACGATCGCATAGCTTCTCTAAACGATTGTAGTGTGTGCCGATTTTACTAAACGATCGTATACCATTTCCTAAACGATCGTTCAGTAAAACCTACACGATTGTGTAACTTCTCCTAAACGATAAGCATCATGCTATGCGATAACGCCTTTTTCCCTCCCACTTGCTTATCGCCTACATGATCTGTGCTTTCTCATTCCTCTACCAAATTCACCAAAGACCACGCTTTGGGTTCTCACTCCGAAAATACATGAGACTCTTTTCTGGTGGTGTCGTCCCCGCGGTGTTCGTGTTCGTGTGGTTGTTCGTGTTGCTTTAGTCGACGCTGCTGTTGGGTGTTGGTAGATCGCGTGGAGGGTTCCGCTGCGTTGAGTTTCGAAGATTGAAGTTCGTCTTCAACTGGTATGACACTTATTCCCTTGTTGTTTTCTTGTTCAAAGCATGTCGATAATTAAGATTTGTTTGCTTAACGGTATGTTTGAATGTATATTGCTGTATTTTGTCTCTGTGAGATCAGAGCGATTCAAACGTGCTTATGGAACTCTTCGATAAGAGATCCTTCAAAGAGATACCAGGACTAGATCCGAAGGTAGCAGTCCACCATCTCGCGATCAAAATAGGGGTGTCGACCCGTTAAGCAGGCTCAGCTGGCGCTACTTATCGACATGCCATGCAGAAGGTGTTTGACGATATGTTGCACAAACACGTGGAATGCTATATGAATGACCTTGTGATCAAGACCAAACGACGACATGACCACTTGAAAGATCTAAGAACTGTGTGTTGATCGCCTGTGAAAGTACCAGTTAAAGACGAACCCTCTCAAATGCGTGTTTGGCGTAACTTCAGGAAATTTTCTAGGCTTCATTGTGAGACATCGAGGGATAGAGATAGATCGATCCAAGATTGATGCCATCCAGAAGACGCCAAGACCAAGGAATCTACATAAGTTGAAAAGTTTGCAAGGACGTTTGGCCTACATTCGGAGGTTTTATTTCTAACCTGGTAGGGCAATGTCAATCCTTTCAGAGACTAATGAGAAAGGGAGAGAAATTCGATTGGGATGAGGCTTGCCAAAATGCTTTTGATAGCATAAAGAGGTACCTGATCAGCTCTCCTGTCTTAGGAGCCCCAGTAGCGGGCAAGTCGTTGATACTGTACATCACAGTGCAAGAAAGATCGTTGGGGGCACTGTTGGCACAAGAAAGAGATAAGGGAAAAGAACGTACTCTCTACTACTTAAGTAGGACCCTAAACGGAGCTGAGATCAACTATTCTCCTATTGAGAAGATGTGCCTTGCGCTTTTTTTCGCCATAGATAAGTTGAGGCACTACATGCAATCCTTCACAATCCACTTAATCACCAAAGTCGATTCCATCGAGTACGTTCTGTCCAGGCCAATCATCTCGGGGTGTTTAGCCAAGTGGGCAATCATACTTCAACAGTACGACATCGTTTATGTACCAAAAAGGGCAGTTAAAGGGCAGACATTGGCTAACTTATTGGCAGATCACCCGTTCCATCAAATTGGAAGTTAAGTGAAGACTTGCTCGACGATGAAGTTCTCTCCATAGAAACCTCAGGGTTGTGGGCCATGTTCTTTGATGGTGCAACATGAAGAAGTGGTGCGGAGGCAGGTATTGTCCTCATTTTGCCAGAAAAATACATGCTGCCTTATAGCTTCGCACTTGTTAAGTTATGCTCAATCAATGTCGTCGAATACCAAGCCTTGATAATTGGTTTCCAAATGGCTTTGGGGATTGGGGTAGCTTGTATAGAGATTTTTGTGACTCAAAGTTGATAATCAATCAACTTTATGCCAATGCGATGTAAAACATGACGACTTGAAACCTTACTTCACTTACGTTCGCCAGTTGATGGAAAAATTCGAAAGCGTGACATTGGAGCATGTCCCGAGGATGAAAAACAAGAAAGCGAACGCCTTGGAAAATCTAGCTATTGTCTTAATGGTCTTGGACAATGTGCCCCTTAATATATCACTTTGTCGGAGATGGGTTATACCTCTGATCGGGACTGCATGTGAGAAAATGAATGCGATATCAGTCTACCTAACCGATGAGGAAGACTGACGGCAGCCCATCATAGATTACCTTAAGCATGGAGGCTCTCGGATGACCCCCGCCGTATAAAACGAGGTTCGAAGGAGGGCCGCACATTTTATTTACTACAAAAGGGTCTTGTACCATCGATCCATTGAAGGACTCTTCCTTTGATGCCTCGGTAAAGAGGAGTCAACAAAGGCTTTAGAGGAAGCACACTCAGGCATTATACGGCGTGCATCAAGTTGGACCAAAGCCTACAATTCCAGCTGAAAAGAATGGTTCTATTGGCTTGGGGATATGATCTAGGACTCGATGGAATACGCAAAGAAGTGCCGAAGCCTATCAATATCACACAAATTCATTCACAACCGCTCGAGCTTTGCATTTGGCTATAGCCTCGTGGCCTTTCGAAGCATGGGGCTTGATTTGGTCGGTCCTATAAACACCTAAGTCATTATCAGGGCACTTCTATATCCCTCGCACGCACTGATTACTTTTCAAGATGGTTGAGGCTGTCCATTAAGGAAGTAATAAGAAAAATGTGGTGGACTTTATCCGCACTCACATTATTATCGATTATGGTATCCCCATCGAATCGTGACGGATAACGGAGACAATTCTTTAATAGTTTGATGGACAAGTTGGTGTGAAAAATTCAATTCACAGTACAATCATCCATATATAACGCCACGCAAATGGTGTGACAGAGGCATTCAACAAGACATTATGCAATCTGTTGAAGAAAATTGTCTCCAAGTCAAAGAGAATTGGCAAAAAAGATCGGTGAAGTATTGTGGGCTTATCGCACCACTCACCGTACCCCTACAGGAGTCGCCCCATACTCTCTCGTTTATGGGTAGAAGTGTCCTTCCTTTGGAAAGAGAAATTCCATCGATAAGAATGCCAGTGCAAAGAGGTTGACTACAGAGGACAATGCCAAACTGCGTTTCCAAGAGTTGGAAGCATTTGATAAAAAATGATTAGAAGCTCAACAAGCGTGTAGGATGTTACCAAGTGTGAGCTTTTGATATAACATGTAAACCTCGATATTTTCCAAGTTGGTGATCTAGTGTCGCCGTAAGAGAACCAATCATCACGACAAGACATAGTCTCTCCTTTTAT